>NC_065452.1:41089958-41394036 GCF_917563875.1 Diabrotica virgifera virgifera | reverse complement strand
TAAAAATTTTTGGAAAGTAGTAAGTATTAAAATTAGTTTAATAGTTAAATTAAATATAATTAAACTGTTTAAAGTATATTGATTTCGTTGAAATCATATAAATAACTTCTTACGTGCGTACAAAGTACACACAGTCTTTTTTTTTTTTTTTTTTTAACTTGTAGCGGGTGAAAGATAAGATATGTTTTTCTTATGCCAAGTTTAAGCCCCCCTATTGCGAGGACAAGGTACATGTGTGGATATACACCAAAATGGTATTGTAGTCTTATGTTTTGTGAATATTTTGTTTTTTTAATGTCCATGATATCTTTAGAAATAAAGAAGATAGCCCGTTTTATTCTTGAACATGTGTTTCAACTGAAACAAAAGTTTGAGACACCCTGTACCGAGGAAAAGGTACAACGGTGGGTATACATCGAAATTATGCTATAGTCTCATATTTTGTGAACACTTTATTTTTTAAGTTCCTCTGATATCTTTAATAACACAAAAACTACATGGTTTTAATCTTCAATATCTGTTTTAACTGACTACATGCGATACGAGAGGAGGCAATGTCTTATGAGACACTAAGATGAAATTATTTCCTATATATATATATATATATATATATATATATATATATATATATATATATATATATATATTGTGAAAGGAACGAAGTCTTCACAGAAAGTTCTCTGTGCAATGTACCTCTCGCTCTTTAAAGAGCCTGCACGTAGACACCAAATTCGTACTTACTCCTTACTCTCAAGGAAATTCCACCTCAAAACATCACAGAGCCTCCCTTAAACAATCTCATATCTCTTATGTTGCGCTGTGCATACCGCTCACTTGGTCGAGAGCTAAACTCTCAAGGAGTCTTAACTTATTAACGTTATGTGCCTTTCTGTTTTAAAGGTTTATTAGCTGTCATTTTTTATTGTTAATTTAGTTTTGGTCCCAGTTAAAGTTGTTAAAGGATAAAACCGTCTAATTTCTTTGTTTCTAAAGGTAACAGGGACATTCAAAAACAAAATGTTCATAAAACATAAGGCTATAATACGATTTCTGTATATACCCACACTTATACCGCGTCCTACCTACAGGGTGTCTCAAACTTAACATCAGAAAAACATATCTTTCCTTCCACCCGGTATAAGTTCAAAAGAGAAGTTTGAGTAAACCTTTGCCCAACTATGGTAATACCAAAGAAAAATCTAAAATAATAAAAAAAATTAATGAAATCCGTTACTCTCTTCTCGAAAAAATCAACATGAAAATGAGCATAATTTTAAGTGATGCATAACTTTTGAAACTATGTGGATTATCTACAATCTACGTGTCTCCGGATATTAGTTAGAATATACTTCAAGATTGCGTCTTCTTAAAATCAGGAAGTTTGAGTAAAATGCAAAATTTGCTCATCTAATTCTCGCTCACATTAGGATTCACCTGCTCCTTCGAGAAGCTGAATCATAATTTCGTTTAATATTTAGTTCATCTTAATAACCGTGAAAACGTATTCCTAATGGATTTCAATTCCTTAAATCCAATAAAGTTAAGGTCTATTAAATATAGTTCGCGTCCGTTACTGTTTTTGAGGAGGAAATAATTGGGTAAACAGCTGATATAAGTATACATAGTGTGTTCTTTTTACTACATCCAATATATTTCGCCTATTTTCGTAGGATCATCAGAGAAATCTACAATGATGGTTATCAGGTATTTTTACATAATATGAATTAGTAGTAGGTATACTTACTGATGCATGGACATGAATCAGGGCATGTACTTGTGTTTTGTAGACTTTGAAAAGGCATTTGATGAAGTTCAACATAAAAAGCTTCTAGATTTATTACAAAGGAAAAATATTGACAGTCGTGATGGTCAAAATGGTATACATTTTTATTTTATATTAGTATTACTCCTATAGAGTAACTTGGTCCATTTTCCGTTGGAATTTTACCAAGCTGTAGACGGGGTTGTGAATTACAACTTTTTAGAATTCCCTCTTATCTTCCCTGCAGTATCCATCTGGCTTGCAATTTTTATAAGCCATGGAGGTTGTCACCAGGAAAATGGTCCAATAAGTTTTTCAATTAAAAATCTTTTAAAAGTATCTTATTTTACAAATATTTTAATTAGGTTGAAAAATTTAGACTTTCATTTAGTAGATGCCGCTACGCACCAACTACCTTCACGTCATGCGTCAATTGCAATGGAGGACTAACAAATGTCGAAAATTTTTACCTGGAGTAGAGCAGTCTGTGCATTCTCTGAAGAGCCTCTAAAAAGAGGTGAAATCGTCGAAAAGAGTGCTGGATACGCTCTATAACCTATGTAAAATTGAGACAGTTTTAGCTTCGCATTGCAACTGAATAAAAATGCTATACATTTTTACTTTATATTAGTATTACTCCTATAGAGTAACTAGGTCCGCTTTCCGTTGGAACTTTACCAAGCTGTAGACGGGGTTGTGAATTGCAACTTTTTAGAATTCCCTCTTGTCTTCACTGCAGCATCCATCTGGCTTGCAATTTTTAGAAGCCATGGAGGTTGTCACCAGGAAAATGGGCCAATAAGTTTTTCAATTAAAAATATTTTAAAACTATTTTATTTTACAAATATTTTTATTAGGTTGAAAAACTTAGACTTTCATTTAGCAGATGCCTCTACGCACCTACTACCTTCACGTCATGCGTCAATTGCAATGGGGGACTAATAAATGTCGAAAATTTTTACCTGGAGTAGAGATAACAGTCTATGCATTCTCTAAAGAGCCTCTAACAAGAGGTGAAATCGTCGATAAAAGTGCTGGATGCGCTCTCTAACCTATGTAAAAATTAAGATAGTTTGGCTTCGCATTGCAACTGAATAAAAATGCTATACATTTTTATTTTATATTAGTATTACTCCTATAGAGTAACTAGGTCCATTTTCCGTTGGAACTTTACCAAGCTGTAGACGGGGTTGTGAATTGCAACTTTTTAGAATTCCCTTTTGTCTTCACTGCAGCATCCATCTGGCTTGCAATTTGTAGAAGCCATGGTGGTTGTCATTAGGAAAATGGTCCAATAAGTTTTTCAATTAAAAATATTTTAAAAGTATTTTATTTTACAAATATTTTTATTAGGTTGAAAAACTTAGACTTTTATTTAGCAGATGCTTCTACGCACCTACTACCTTCACGTCATGCGTCAATTGCAATGGGGGACTAATAAATGTCGAACATTTTTACCTGGAGTAGAGATAACAGTCTATGCATTCTTTGAAGAGCCTCTAACAAGAGGTGAAATCGTCGATAAGAGTGCTGGATGCGCTCTCTAACCTAAATAAAAATTAAGACAGTTTTGGCTTCGCATTGCAACTGAATATAAATGGTATACATTTATATTCTTTCGATTAAACTGAAATTCTCTAATGCATATATTTAGTTCAATAAATATTCACACGATTATAAAATCAAAACGAAACATGCTATAGCCATTCGAATATATTATATACCTACCTAACAAAGCAGATATTTGAAAAAACAAATCTATTATTATTCTATATTTACCGGAGCAATCGCTGTTATTAATTAATTTAAATTTATCAAATAACTTTAAAACGAGATATGTTTCAGTTTCAATTTCAGTTTTTGAATCAGTTGGTGTTAAATTGGTTTCTATATTACATACAGAGTGAATTTTAGGTTTGGAATGCATCGATTATCCCAGAAACGGATTGCACGTATTTATAGAAATTTTTTTGAAGTGAAAACTTCTTTAGGGACGTTGTGCGATTTTTGGATAGGGGAAAAAGCATTGAATTCGCAACCGTCATCGTGACCGTCATCGCGACCGTCATCGCGACCGTCATCGCGTCCGTCAATGCGACCGTCATCGCTTATGCTATATATTATTTGTATGTATATATTAATTATATAGAAGTATTTAAATTTAAAATAAATATAAAACCTATTTTAGGATGGGGAAAAAGGATTTATTTCGCGACCGTCATCTCTTCGGCGAAATAAATTTTGTAAGTATAAGGTATTGAAGTGAAAACTTCTTTAGGGACGTTGTGCACTTTTTGGATGAAAAAGTATTAAATCGGCGACCGTCATCGCGACCGCTATCGCCTCGAAGGAATAAATTTTTGAAGTGAAAACTTCTTGAGGGTCGTTGTGCACTTTTTGGATGGGGAATAAGTATTAAATTAGCGACCGTCATCGCGACCGTCATTGCTTCGATGAAATACTTTTTTGCAGTGAAAATTTATTTAGGGACGTTGTGTACTTTTTAGATTGGGAAAAGCATTGAATTAGCGACCGTCATCGTTTCGGCAAAATAAATTTTAAATTGAACTTCTTTTGGGGACATTGTGCACTTTTTAGATGGGAAAAATATATTGAATTAGCGACCGCCATCGCTTCGGCGAAATAAATTTTTGAGATAAAAACTTCTTTAGGGACGTTTTGCACTTTTTGGATGGAAAAAGTATTAAATTAGCGACTGTCTTCGCGACCGTCATCGCTTCGATGAAATAAATTTTTGAAGTGAAAACTTCTTCACGTCATAAATTTAATCACATATGCTGAAACCAAAAATAGTTCGATTGAACCTAACTTACCTTAGTACAAATGTGCACATAAAAAAGTTACAGCCCTTTGAAGTTACAAAATGAAAATAGATTGTTTCCAATATATCGAAAACTATTGGAGATTTTTTATTGAAAATGAACATGTCGCATTCTTATGGCAGTAGTATCTTAAAAAAATTATAGTGAAATTAAGACACCCCATAAAAATTTTATGGGGGTTTTGTTCTTTTAAACCCCCCAAAATTTTGTGTACGTTCCAATTTAATTATTATTGTAGTACCATTAGTTAAACACAATGCTTTAAAAACTTCTTTGCCTCTTAGTACGTTTTCGAAAAGTCAATATTTATCGAGATATTTTGCATATTTGTCAAATCCACCAGATATTTGTATATGGCTAAGTATGTACGATTATGGAGACTTGATAATAATAGGAAAATTTATTTATGATTTACATTTTTAGGTATATTTTGAACCATATTAAAAAATAAGCCACATCTCGATAAAAGATGCCTTATCGAAAAAATACAAAGAAGCAAAAAAGTTTTAAAAACACTGTGTTTAACTAATGGTATCGCAGTAATAGATTAATTGGAACGTACACAACCATTTGGGAGGTTTAAAGGAACAAAACCCCCATAAAATCTCTATGTAAACATATTAGAAAAGAAGCCGCAACTCGATAAAAACTGCCTTGTCGAAAAAATACTAGGAAACAAAAAAGTTTTAAAAATATTGAATTTAACTAATAGTATCACAATAATAATTTAATTGGAACGTACACAAAAGTTTGGGTGGGATTAAGGGAACAAAACCCCCATAACATTTTTATGGGGTGCACAAATTTCACTGTAATTTTTCTTCAAGATATTCCTGCCAAAAAAAATGCCACATGTCCATTTTCAATACAAAATCTCTAATAGTTTTCGATATATTGGAAAAAATCGATTTTCATTTTGTAATTTCAAAGGGCTGTAACTTTTTTTATGTGCATATTTGTACTAAGGTAAGTTAGATTCATTCGAACTATTTTTGGCCCCAGAATAGGTGATTTCATTTATGAACTGTATTTTTGTTACACCCTGTATATTAGTTCGGGTATATGCTTAGAGACTATGAGATACAAAAAAATATGTAACAAAAATTGGGAAAATAGGATTTATCCGCATTATGAACAATACGATAAACATACATACCGAATTAAAATATTCATATAAGAACACTCTTATTTATTGGATACGTACTCAGAGGTCACAATAAATTATTATACAATGTAAAAATAAAATATTTCATTCTTTCCTAATATGAGACGACGCCTTCGCTCCGAAATTAATTACAATTGAGTAATTGTCTAGATTTTGAGAATAGCTATCCTTTCATAAAATAATCTTCTTGTGTGACGCTGACACGACAGTATAATAATATCGCATTGAAACTTTTAAAGAAGTATGTCGCCTAAGGTGATAAAAATATAAAACGAATAGCATATCCAGTGTTACGGACAACCACTCAATTGTTTTTCCTTATCCATATCGTAAAGATAAACGTCCTACTTATAAACTCAGAAGAAAATCCGAAGAATCTCAGAAGTCCTGTCACCTTGGAAAATCCAATTACCAATTCTCGCAAGAACAAAGATGAAGTAGAAAACACAAACATACGTACAGACAAGCAGGCCATCGAAGTTTGTAAATCTAAGAATCCGTTCCATTCGCCTGTAAATTTCATTAAGAAGGATACTTTAGAACCTTCGATAAATCTGGATCCTTTGACCCCACCAAGAGTTAGATTAACCAATAACTCGAATAGTCGATATCTTCTAGCCAGATTAAGGGAACCGGATATCTTAAAAGCCATTAAACTTCATCTTGCTTATCTACACGACCAACCAGCTTCAGTGTTTTACGATGGATTTACCAATACAAGCGTTAAACTCTTTTTGGCTTCCGAGGGACTTCCCACTAAGACTGAAGATCTACGACGAATTCTGCTGGAATTTAACAATGCCTATGGGATTGGTCCAGATGAGGTGGAAGCTGATCTTGATGCTTACAGATCCTTTCTCACTTCTGAAAGAATTATTCACCTGCAAAAATCAAGGGAATGTCACCGAAATTACTATTCCGCTGCCTCTCCAAAACGAAATTTTTAAACATCACGACGTGTTCTGAGGGACTAGAATCCTCAAATTGTTTTAGTGATAACAACTTTAGCATGGTTCTGATTAACATTCGTTCTATAAGATACAAAACTGATGAATTATTTTTGTTCCTAGAGGAATTAGGATTTCCCCCGGTAGTTGCGGTTACAGAGCACTGGCTTGAAGTCAACGAGACTTTTTTTGTAGAAAAATACACCACAATTGCTAGGTATGATCGTCCAACCTCAGCTTACGGAGGCACCCTAATTCTATCTACGAGCAATGATTTTTCTTCGGTAACAAAATATGACTTTCTGCTAAGTGAAGTCTTCTTTGAGTTTTCGTTAATTTACAATAATAATCTTAATCTTTATATTATTTGCATTTATAGATCACCTAACTCTTCCGTGGAACTATTTTTTTAGAACCTGCTAAATTTGTTAGATGACCTGCCCCATAAAAGTAGAAAAATTTTATGCGGGGACTTTAACTTTGATTATGCTGCTGCTAGTGCTACACAAATATCCTTGGTCAACATATTTGAATCGTATGGTCTAACAATGCACGTTGATTCTCCTACAAGGATTACAAAAACTTCATCTACCATAATTGATTATACTGTCTCAGATTTTTCACCCCTTGACGTCCACTCTACAATTATTAATGCTGGACTATCTGATCATGAAGCAGTTTATACGAAGTTTAATATCTTGAGAAAACCCTCCTCGAAAACCCGACGTTTAGGCAGGATTTTTTCCACCCGGAACTTTCGTAATTTCCAAAATTTATGCTTAACCTCTGAGTGGCGCTTTCCTGCTATGGACGTGGATAATAATTTCAGTGCTTTTTTGGATAAGCTTGTCTGTATCTTCAATAAAGCATTTCCTTTAATTGCAATTAAGCCAAAACATCGCAAACCCTGGACTACTAAAGGTATCCGAATATCTTCCAAGAATATGCGTTCTCTTCTCTATATCAGGAAATGTACTACCAACGTTTCTATCACTGAATATATCACCAAGTACAGGGCAACCTATCTTAAACTTATAAAATCAGCTAAAAAAGACTACTACCATAACCGTTTGGGAAGCTCAAAAAGTGTTGCAAAAGAAACTTGATCCATAATAAACGATCTTCGAAATAAAACCCACACTGCTAAAATAATTTCCCTTCCAGACCCTGAAAATCTAAATGAATACTTTGTTAATGTGAGTAAAAATATTACATCAACTATTTTGCCACAACGAGATCCCATTGCTTATCTCCCTAATTCAAGAAAGGTCTCGAATTCATTCTTTATAAAACCAGTCGATAAATCTGAACTGATCCAAACAATCAATAGTATCAAAAGCAAATCCTCCTGTAGTACTGATGGTCTATCGATAAAAATTTTTTCTAATCTCCCAGAAAATGTGTTAGAAGTCCTCATCTCACTAATTAATGATTCCTTTGAGAAAGGTAAATTTCCAGAGTGCCTGAAGACAGCCATCATTATTCCTCTTCATAAGGGTGGTGAAATATCTAATACCTGCAATTATAGACCTATTGCACTACTACCGGTACTCTCCAAAATTATTGAGAGACTCATAAAAGCCCGACTTATGTCCTTTCTAGTTGAAAACAACATTTTATCACAAAATCAGTTCGGCTTTTTAAATAATAAATGCACCACTGATGCCATCTTTTCTGTACTACATGAGGTTTATCAAGCACTGAACAATAATCTTCACACTGCCACCGTTTTTTTTTTGACTACACCAAAGCTTTTGATTGTGTAAATCATAACATTTTGATAAGAAAACTAAATTTCTACGGAATTCGAGGTATTTCTTTAGATTGGTTCCAATCTAACTTGGATGATAGGAAACAACTGGTTAGAGCAAATGATACAGACTCTAGTCTCAAAAACATTGTATGTGGGGTACCTCAAGGTTCAGTATTGGGTCCTCTACTTTTTCTTGTCTTTATTAATGACATCACTAGTTTAAAAATCGATGGAAAAATCTTTCTTTTTGCTGATGATACCAGTATCACTTGGAGCAACTCAAATATTGCAACTCTTCATGCTACTATAACTTCTGATCTACTTACAATAAAAACCTGGTCTGACTCTAATTTACTCTCGTTTAACGTAGATAAAACAGTAGCATTGTCTTATAAAGGAGTCCTTCAACCCTTACCTCTTAATAACAGTCAGATCAGTACCGTTGATTCTGTGAAATTTCTTGGTATTTTTTTAGACAGCAACCTTAAATGGTCCCACCATATCGATTTGTTAAGGAAGAAACTATCCTCAGCTTGCTATGCTATAAGATCTGTTTCGAATGAACTCAATTTAGCATCTTCCAAAATAACATATTTTTCTTTGTTCGAGTCACATCTTCGTTATGGTCTTCCTTTTTGGGGTTCTGGTACAGCTGCCCAATTCGATGTTATTTTCAAATTACAAAAAAGAGCAATTAGATATCTGTTTGGCCACAGAAGAACAACACATTGCAGAAGTTACTTCAAAGATCACAAAATTTTAACCCTTCCATCTTTGTATATTTTAGAAACTGTTTGCTTAATTCGTAAACATCTACATGTCTTTCCACCAAGACCTAATCATGACTACTTCACGAGAAATTCTACGTTTGACGTTTATATGCCGACCCCGTCCTCTGAGTTAATAAAGAAATCTATATTATATTCCGCAAAAAAACTTTAAAACCATCTCCCTCTACAACTTAAATCTGCAGCATCTTTCCCCAAATTTCGTAAACTGACAAAAGCCTACCTATCTGAAAGACCATATTATTCAGTAGAAGATTTTCTTAATCAATAACTAAGAAATTACAGTACCCTTTGCACAAGTAGTATTTTTATTATCATTTTTTTTGTCTATATTTGGGTGTCGTATGCAGCAGCTTAACTTTTAAACTTATTAATTACTATGTAGACTATGCATTTGCAATTTACTTAAATTTTGCAATTGATTACTTCTGTTTAACTTCATTATTATTGTTATTATTGTAAATATATTGACGATTTATGTAATTTTAGTAAATTGGATTGTTATTGTTTTGTTTTCTTGACTTTTTATAAGCTTTGTCGATAAAATTGTACAATTTTTCATGACAATAAAGCATATTTCTATTCTATTCTATTCTAAACTGTTTGCAGGGTGTGCAATTAGATATTAGATCAATCGGCCAAACAAAATTTTTTGCTGAAAAATCACTAGATAAGATAATGCCTGGCTACCCTGTATAGTCCATTCACGCACGATAAATTGTTACAAAACCTTAAAATTTCAAGAAAAGAGATATTATTATATAAAAAGAGATATTGACCGATGTGTGATTTTGCCCTGGGGATGAGTTTCACCCCTTCTTGGGGGGTTAAAACACAAAGGTTGAAAATAAGTCAAGGTTGAATAAACTGACTAATTCTAAGCAACTTTTGTTCTATTTTATTCATCTACAAATAAGTCAAGTCAATATTTTCGAGCTATTTGCGACTGGATATTTTCATTTTTCAACAAAGAAAAAACACGTTTTTCGACGGTTTTTGCGCAAATGACTCAAAAAGTAAGTATTCTATTGAAAAAAATATTCTAAGCAAAAATATATCTTATAAAAAATTAAAAAAAAATGATGTATTTAATGGTAGGGAGTCCAAGTGGGGATTTTTGCAGTTACTGGAGCGCGTCAGATTATCACATGGGGAGAAACCTTGTATCCTGTAAATGTACCTCTACCATATATTGGCTTTTAATAAAGGGGAATTCGTTAAGGGAGGCCCGAAAAAATATATATCCTTAGAAAAACTCAAAATCGTCAGATTAAGATAAGGTAAGTAAAGTATGTACATGCAAAACAGTGTATATTTAAAAAATCTGACGATTTGTGCGGGGCGTAAGGAAATGGGCGAGTCACAAAATTTGACAAAAAACGAATATTTCGCGAAATGAATGTCAGATCGAAAAATTAAAAAATCCGCTCAATATTTTTCAAAAGTCTATCGAATGATACTAAACACGACCACCCACGGAGAGGGGTGAGGGGTAAATTTTAAATTGTAAACGCGAACCTCGCGATATTTCGCGAAATGAATATCAGATCGAAAAACTGAAAAAAATCTATCGAATGACAAATGACACCAAACACGGCCCCTGCGGAGGTGGGGTGGGGGGTACTTTAAAATTTTAAATAGTATCCCCCATTTTTTATTGCAAATTTGGATTCCTTACGTAAAAATAAATTGGAACGCAAAAATTGGAAATGGAAAATTAATTGAAAAAGTGGATAAAAAAGGAATTTTTTCAAAAGAGGATTCAAATTTACCGCGCAGTAATGCTAGTTTGTAACTGGTCCAACATCCGCCAAGTTTACTCCTCTGTTATGAAATTTTGACACAACTGGCATTTCATAGGTTAATTAAGTTATATCGGCGATTTTTATGTTTTCTGTGCTATTCCTTTAATTTTTAGATTTTTAGTCTACTTTTATATAAAAAACAGTAGTTGTTTTTGTGACTCTTTAGCGACGTATTAGTATAATATAATATGTATAGATTACGGTCGAAAGCCGATATGATCAACCACAAAAGAAGATGTACAGACTGACTCCCGTGGGACATGGTAGGTAGCCCAGTTAGTTAGAGTATAGGCAGGGATAGTTTAGATCGTGGGTTCAAACCCACCTAATGTGAGTTGTTTATTAATAAATAGCAATATGCTAGTGGGTAACTGCGAGACTTGCAAGACTCTTGCTGCAAGATCAAGACCAAGACCAAGACTGGGAGTGCAATACCAAGACCAAGACCAAGACCAGGTGTACTGGTGCAAGACCAAGACTAAGACTGTCCAAGTCTTGTCTTGGTCTTGGATTTGGGCAACACTAATAGGTACATACATAACCGATGTTCCTCTTATACCGGAAGGTGTCGAGGTTTCTTCTTTACTCGTTATTCTCTGCAAACTTATACCACTTTTTCTGTCCCTAGCTAATTCTTTGGCTTTCTGCCACGATTTTCCTCCATTCTTCAATATTTCCATCACACCTGTATTCCAGGCTTTTCTTGGTCGGCCTCTCCTGTTTTTCCCTATCGGCCTCGCTTCCCATGCCACCCTAACCCGTCTGTTTTCTTTCATTCTAAATAAGTGTCCAGTCCATTTTAATTTTTTTTCATTAATTTTTTCCTTTAATGGTTTTACTTTTAATTATCATCTAATATCTTTGTTGCGTCTTTTATCAGTTCTCCTAGCTCCCACGACTTTCCTTAAATACCTCATTTCCGCGGCTAGCAATCTCTTTTCTTGTTTGTCGTTCAATATCCAATTCTCTGCTCCATAATATGTGGTGATAGGTATGTAAATTGTTTTAAATATTACCATTTTGGTTTTCTTTGTTATTTACTTTTTATTTGGGAAGTTTTTATATAGGGAATGATAAATATGTTCTTGCGGTTGCTTTTATCTTATTCAAATTCATCTTATTATCAAATCCATATCAAGGTATTTAAATGTCTCTACCTGTTCTATTTTGTTGCCTTGGATTTCAATATTTACGTTAACTTCTTTGTTAGATATTGCCATCAATTTTGTCTTTTCCATATTTATTATAATGTTGAATTTTTTTAATTCTGTCTCACAGATTTTTATATTTTCTTCCAGATCTTTTTCAGTTGTTGTCACAATAACACAAACACGCAGGCTTCGATTTTTATTTGTTGTAAGTTTCTGTATCCCATGATATTATGTTTTTGTCTTTGGCCAGCACTTTTTAATTATTTCGTCAATTACACAGATAAACAGTAGTGTGCTCAATATCCCTCCTTGTCTGACTCCGTCGTGCATGTGTTGCAATGCAAACTCTGAATACGGTTATCAGCTCCATATCTACTTCTATGAATCCCAATTATACCGTTTCATATTTTAGTATTCCTTTTTCTATGATCTGCTGTATAGTGAAGATATGGTCCTGGAGGCTATGTCCTGGCCTAAAACCACTTTAAATATCTGCTAGTCTAGGCTCGACTAAATTCCGGAGCTTCCGTTCTAGGATAATTTCGTAGATTTTTAATGTTGAACAAAGCAGTGATATGCCTCTATAATTTCCACATTCTCTCGAATCTCATTTTTTGTGTATAGGCAATATTATAGCCGTGTTCCAGTCACTCGGTATTTTTTTAGTTTTCCATGTTAGGTTTAACAGTTCATAAAGCTCCTTTTTCCCCCATTCTCCCAGATATTTCAATAACTCGGCATCAAATCCATCTAAACCTGCAGCTTTACCTATTTTTAGTTGACCTAAGGCATCTTCCACTTCATTCATTTGTATTTTATTGTCCCCAATTACATCTTGTTCTTCTGTGGTTGTATTGTTTAACTTTGCTTTTTTGATTTCTGCTGTTTTGTTGTCTTTGCTTAAAAGTTGCATAAAATATTCTTTCCATCTTTCTATAATGTGGTTTTCTTCAATTATTATATTCCCATTCCGATTTTTAACCTGCTGCAGCTTCATTTGTGGTTCCGTTCTCATATTTCTTAGGACCTATTTTTTAGCTACTACGACATATTATACAGCGTGTACAATTAAGTCGGCATCGTATGGGAAACATTTTATTCTTAGTTTTATGAAAAAAGTTATTCTTTATAAAAAGTTGTGCATGGTCTAAAACTTAAAATACAACCATCAGTTATCAATTTTTTAAGCCATATACGAGGTATGTAAAAAAAATGAATTTTACTCAAGAGTAAAGTAGATTTATTTATCACAATATTGAAAATTGTTATAATGAAAAGTTGTTTGGAATTAAGAACTATATTTTAATATGCAATTTCATCCTTCTAATTGAAAAAAAATTTGAATTTTTTTATGTTATTTTCAGTTATTTCAATTATGATAACTATTTTATTATTAATTTTACGAAAAAAATGTATATTTTGTAAAAATATCTGCATGGTCAAAAGCCTTAAATACAACCATCTAATATTAAATTTGATCAATTTTGTACGACGTATGTCAAAAAACATGAATTTCGATCAAGAATAAAGTACCTTTATAGTTCAGAATATTTCAATAAGAAGGATGTAATTACATATTGAAACATGATTTTTAGTTCTATACAACTTTACATAATCACAATTTTCAATATTGTGAAAAATACCGGTATTTTATTTAAGTACTCTTAAGCGAATTCATATTTTTTCATATACCTCGTATAAAATTGACAAAATTTGATATAAGATGGTTGTATTTTAGGTTTTAGACCATGCAGAACATTTTATACACAATAACTATTTTTCGTTAAATTAATAATAAAAGAGTTATCATAATTGAAATAACTGGAAATATTGTCGGTTATCCATAATTTAAAAAAAAAATCAGTTATTAATTTTTTAAGCCGTATACAAGGTATGTCAAAAAATATGAAGTTTACTCAACAGTAAAGTAGCTTTATTTTTCACAATATTTAAAATTGTTATAATGAAAAGTTGTTTGGAATTAAGAACTATATTTTAATATGCAATTTCATCTTTCTAATTGAAAAAAAAATTGTTTTTTTTTAATTATGGATAGCCGACATTATTTCCAGTTATTTCAATTATGATAACTCTTTTATTATTAATTTAATGAAAAATATTTATTCTGTATAAAATGTTCTGCATGGTCTAAGACCTAAAATACAACTATCTTATATCAAATTTTGTCAATTTTATACGAGGTATATGAAAAAATATGAATTCGATTAAGAGTACTTAAATAAAATACCGGTATTTTTCTCAATATTGAAAATTGTGATTATGTAAAGTTGTATAGAACTAAAAATCATGTTTCAATATGTAATTACATCCTTCTTATTGAAATATTCTGAACTATAAAGGTACTTTATTCTTGATCGAAATTCATATTTTTTGACGTACCTCGTATAAAATTGATCAAATTTAATATTAGATGGTTGTGTTTAAGGATTTTGACCATGCGGAACTTTTTAAAAAGTATACATTTTTTCGTAAAATTAATAATAAAATAGTTATAATTGAAATAACTGAATATAATGTTGTTTATCCATAAAAAAATTCAAAAGTTTCCCATATGATGCCGACTTAATTGGACACGCTGTATAATCTGTTAAGTATATCAGAGGACTACAAGAATTCAGGTCTTTTGACGTTTTTGACACAAAATGGTTACATTTATGCTGTATGTATTTGATACTTTCCAAAGTTACTACTAAGTACTACTACTATCGATTTACAGCGTTCTCCGACGCCTTCCGACTCCTAACCGCCATTCTTCTCTGTTTAACCATAGACCTGGAGGGATTTCTCTTTCCTCTAGTTCTTTTTCAATTCCCTCTCTCCAGCTTCTTCTCGGCCTTCCTCTTTTTCTTCTCCCTTCTGGTGTCCATGCCAAAATCTGCTTAGGGATCCTGTCATCTGGCATTCTCTGTTCATGGCCGTACCATATTAGTTGTTTTGTTTTTATGTCATCAATTATTGTATGTGTGACTTCCATCATTCTCGTATTCTCTCATTTGGTATCCGATCTCTTCTTGATTTGCCTGCTGCTCTTCTCCAGAAGTCCATTTTTATTACTAGTAGCATTTTCTCCGTTCTTTGTTTCAGCGGCCAAACTTCACTGCCATATGTGATTATACTTTTAAGTATGCTATTGTATATGAGCTGTTTGTTCGCTTTAGATATTGTTTGGTCCCACAGAATGCCGTTCATCATGGATACGGCGTTTCTACCCTGTATGTTTCTGTATTTTATAGCAGCATCGAGTGTTCCATCTTGAGTTATCTTCATGCCCAGGTACTTGTATTCATTGCAGTGTTTAATTTCTACCCCATCGTCTAATGTAATGGACTGCTTTGTTCCTCCAATACACATGGCTTTAGTTTTCTTAATGTTGACTTCGAGACCCCATTTGTTATATTCTTCTATTAGCTTCCGGGTCATGTAACTCAGGTCGTCATGATCCTGAGAAATCAGAATTTGGTCATCAGCGAAACATAAGGTGTATAGTGTTGTGTCATCATTGAGAGGAATTCCCATGCCACTACATTTTCTTTTCCACAGCTTGAGTGCTTGTTCCAGATAAATTTTAAAAAGGGTAGGCGAAATACAACAACCCTGCTTCAATCCTTTCGTGACCTTAAATCCTTCAGACATCCTTGATCCAGTTTTAATTTTTGCAGTCGTTCCATTATACAGACTTTGGACTGCTTTGATAAGACCATGTTTAATGTTGGTTTGATGTAGGGTTGTCCATAGTTTGCTGAGGGGCACACTGACATATACGCTTTTTGTAAGTCTACATATACCAGGTGAACTTCTTTATTGACGGCTGTTTTTTTTCTCAATAACTTGCGTAATCGAGTACAGGTGGTCTACTGTAGACCTCCCAGCTCTAAAGCCAGCTTGCTCCTCTGCATCGTAATCTCTATAGTCATTTTCTATTTTGTTCTTAATAAGTTTCCCATACATCCTACTTATTGTGCTATTTACCGCAATGCCTCTGTAATTTTCACATTGGTCCTTGCTGCCCTTTTTGTGGATGGTTGACATGATAGATAATTTCCATTTTTTTGGTAATTCGGCACCATTTAAGCAGTCTTGAAAGAGTTTTCTTAGCTGTTCTTGGAGTTTGTCTGTACCGGCTTTCACTAGTTCTGCAGGGATGTCACCAGGACCAGGGACATTCCATTTTTTAGGGATTTGGTTATTTCTCCCATCTCTGATTTACTTGTTTGTAGTGGTGATGAATTTATATGTATACCTATCGTGTTGTCTTCTATGTTAACAAATTCTGGTCTTTGTTCTGTTAGTAATATTTTGAAATATTCTTCCCATTTTTCCGTTGTTATTGCTGATATAACGTCTTTTTTCTTATTAGTTCTCATATTTTTAATTAATCTCCAACTATCTGTGCTTCTTCTACCTTCTATATAAGTGTTGATTTTTTGACAGTTCTTTTCCCATGATTCGTTCTTTTTTTGAGTTATCTTCTTTATTACTTTAGCTTGGGCTTCTTTGTAAATTATTTTATCGTTTTCTGTTTTTGTTGATAGGAACGTTTGGTATTTCCGACGTTTATCTGTAATTTATTTTCTACTTCTTCATCCCACCAGTACGGTTTTATTGCTTTATGGTTTTCGTCACATTTCCCCAGTGCTTCTTCTGCTGCCGAATGAATGGACTTTTTGATGTGTTCGTAGTGTTCTTCGGTATTTTCAAAATTACACCTTTCTAATTTTTCGTCAAAACGTTTTTTATACAGTAGCTTTACACTCTTATGGTTTAGACTGTATAGATTGTACCGTACTTGTTTTATTGACTGATTTGACTCGATGTGCTCTTTTTCTTTTTCATATCTGTTTGGGAGTACCGCTTTAACTTTTAGCAGATGATGATCGGTGCCACATTGATGGCCCTCTGGCTGCTCGCACATCTTGTATTTTAATTGCAGTTCTCTGTCGTACAACGCTATAATCTATTATAGATTTCAGATTTCTGGTCTGTTGTATCCAGGTGTACTTATTTATATCACGGTGTGGATAAAATCCATTTAATATTTTTAAATTATTTTGTGTGCATGTTGTTAGTAATCTGGTTCCATTATCGTTTCTGGTATTTTCACCGTGTGCTCCTACTACTTTGTGGTTCAATTCCCGTCCAACTCTGCTATTGAAGTCTCCTAGAAGTATGATCTCCCTAGATATTCCTACTTTTATAATTCCATCGTTCAGTTGTTCGAAGAATTCATCTTTATCGTTGATAAATGCGTTCTTATTAATTCCATATACTCCTAGTATGGCTATTCTGCTTCCTTTTATCGTGATGTATATTTTTATAAACCTCTGATTAATTGCTTCCCAAGAGGTAATATATCTTCTTAAAGTTTTGCGAATAACAATAGCAACTCCTTGTTGTGCTCTTTGGTCTTTAGTTACTCCACTATAGAACAGGTCATAGTGACCCCACTTTTCGGAACCGCTACCCTTCTTTTTAGTTTCCGTAAGGACCGCGATATCTATTTCTGAATTTTTGAGTTCTGACATGATTTCTGGTGTTTTTTGAGAGATACCTTGCACATTCCATGTACAAAAATTCATTAACCGTTTTCTTTGCCGTTTTTGTCTACTGTGTCTCCAATATTTTGTTCCGAGGCTATGGTTAGGCTTTTTAACATTGTACGTGTTTTATAAGTACCGAGGAGTTAGGTCGGTGCCTTAACCCCCCAAGCTGGAGGGCCAGAGATTTTACATCGGAGTATCCTTCTCCTATGCGAGTTGCTTCCACTACAGCTAGAGAGTCCCACCTACCCTGATCTTATACTATCCCTAAAATCAATGGTTGACATCTCCGCCACCTTCGCCGTACCGAAAGGTAGTCTTCGTCGCCTTGGATGCCGTTCTGGACTTCATCCATAACCCTGGACAAGGGACCCTTAGCAGGTGCTAGCTTCCCGGGTCAAGAAGCTCCTGGAATCTGCGGAGGGCAGGGATTGATTCACTTTCCCTGATAGGACCATCCAATAGAATCCAAAGGACTCTAAAGGAGTTCCTTCCCGCTACCTGACTTTCCAAATTTAACAAGCTCCTATTCTAACTTGCTGCACCATACTGATGTCGATCAAATAGTCAAAAATATGTATTTACGGTTGCCTCACACGTTTTATGAGTATTTTCCTTTTTTTATTCTTGTTGCGAGCTATGCCTTTACTGCTTGACTATGGATTCGAAATTCGGATCCAAAGTTGATTTTGAACTGATATCGAACTGATTTGGAAGCAAACATAGGAAATACAAGGTGTTTAAAAAATACATTGCTTGGGCACCGAAATTATTTTGTATTGTTTGTGAAAGATAAGTTACATTTTCCTACCATTCTTTATACATTTTTTATATGGCCTGGGAGGGGTTTTAACCCCCAAAACCCCCCTGGGTTCGCCACTGGTATGTAGATATAACTGTCAGCAATAAAATCTGTATACCCGCTGTATATCGAGAAACTGTCAGAGGCGAATGAGGTAAAATATCTAGTAGTAAGATATCTAGTAGGATTTATACTCAGCCTTTGCCACTGCTGCTGCCGCTGTCGGGAATATTGCCCGAAATACAATATCGACGCGAGTGACGTGTTCACATCAGTCCTCACCAACGTCCTCATAACTCATTAACCGAACAACACTTAAGGATGGAATGTGACGACAGTATCGTCTTGTTCACTTACTCACTTGCCGCTTTGACGGCAGCAAGTGAGAGAGAGAGAGAGAGAGAGAGAGAGAGTGGTTGAATGTGAACACGCACTCGCGCTCGCGCTGCTTCCTTAGATTTCCGTCCCGAAAACCGACTTTTTGGGGAGCGCCGTGCAATGGCAGTAGCATGAGCAGCGGCAGCGCGAATGAGCTATATACACATTCACGCTGCACACTTCCCTGCCCAATTCCCTGTCCAACAGGACTGAGTGTTAATCCGTTATATTACTAGATAAGCAGCAACATGGAACACCCATTTGGGAAGAATAACCAGCGTATTGGTAATTCAACGCACATTTTACATAGAGTATAATATGATGGCTAATTGATATTTTTTTCGTTAAAAAAAACGTGAAGAATTTTTATTGCAGAATGCCCCACTAGTCTAGTCGCAACATATGGGGTCCCGTGGACACTTTTAGTGCGCCGCGATTTGATGGTGGTATTATAGGTTTCTTGGGTCGCTGAATCCAATGGAAGTGGTCTGGAAGCTCAAATGTGGTGCGTTTAATTGTTATTAACAAATTATGGTAAAATTAGGTGCTTTTCAGGAATTATTAGAAGCCCTGTAAATAAATTGATAGTGTTAAGGTCTTCTCTGGTGTAATTTTGGTCGCTGAATCGAATGTGACTAGTCGCGATTACTTAAAATGTTTTCTTATTTTGTTAATAACAAAACAATTGTTTATTCGCCGAAAAGCTCGGAATGCGTTATCTACAGCAACTTTGTAGACTTTGTTATAGTATTTTTATACGCTAAATCGATTGTCGCTAGTTGTGATAGCTTAAACCACGTTCCGACTTTGTTATTAATAAATTATTGCAAAAATAACGGTTTATAGTACGTTTACTCACGGTGCTCTAAATTTTAAGTCACTTGTGCTCTAAATTTTAAAAAACCACTTGAAATGACATGAAATTTGGCATGAACGTAGCTAATATGTCAAACAAAACAACTGATATTGTACCGATGTGTGCTTTTACCCTGGGGGTGATTTTCACCCCGTTTCAGGGGTGAAAAAAGAAACCTTTAAAATAAGTCCGGAATTGGATAAACTGATTATTTCTAAGCAGCTTTTGTTCTATACAGTGGTTTCACAAGTCAATACTTATCGAGTTAAATAACTCGAAAAGTATTGACTTAGTGAAAAAACTGTGTAGAATAAAAGTTACTTAGAATTAATCAGTTTATCTACTTCCGGACTTATTTTAAAGGTTTATTTTTTTATCCTCGAAAAACGATGAAAGTCAACCCCGGGGTAAAAGGAGACATCGGCACAATATCACTTGTTTTGTTTGACATGTTAGCTACGTGTAAGTATGCCAAATTTCATGTCAATCCAAGTGGTTTTTCAAAATTTAGAGCAAAAACAGTGAGTGAACGTACTATAAACCGTTATTTTTGCAATAATTTATTAATAACAAAGTCGGAACGTGGTTTAAGGTATCATGACTAGTGGCAATCGATTTAGCGTATACAAATACTATGAAAAGACTACAAACTTGCTGTAGATAGCGCATTTCGAGCTTTTCGGCGAATAACCAATTATTTTCTTATTAACAAAATAAGAACATATTTTGAGTAATCGCGACTAGTCGCATTTGATTCAGCAACCAAAAATACACCCGAGAAGACCTTAACACTATCAATTTATTTACAGGGCTTCTAATAATTACTAAAAAACACCTAATTTTACCATAATTTGTTAATAACAATTAAACGCACCACATTTGGACTTCCAGATCACTTCCATTGGATTCAGCGACCCAAAAAACCTATAATACCACCATCAAATCGAGGCGAACTAAAAGTGTCCACGGGACCCCATAGGTATGTTGCGCCTAGACTACATTATTTGAAACTTTACTTTTTAACTATCTACCTAATTTGCAAATATTGACCTGTCTTCCTGTTTGGCTATACCATATTGATGACGACTAATAAGTCAGAAACACGTGTCTATGGTTGCATTCCATCTTGTGCATATTTTGTTAATGCACGTATTGATTAAGAACGACACTGTATGCCGAGAAATCTAATTTTGAATGCTACATTCGACTCGATTTTCCAATGGAAAATTTATTTCGCGTGACATGACAAATGCATATATCAACCTCATCGTAGATCAGATTCACCAATGTATCAAATTATCTGTGCACCTCCACCTGCTGAGAATTATAAGTTATCTCAAATTTTGAATAAAATGGGACGTCGAGTGGTTTTGCCTCCGGAAAAATTGTCTATGTAAAAGAAAATATAAGTTTGACAGAAATTTTTACGTTTCGAGATAATATTTATAGCTAATTTAAATACAATATTTTTATAATTTTTTAGCCATTGTTTTTGCAATGTTTTTTAAACGAAGTTTTTTAATTCGTTTAATCAAATATCGGTTATAGTGCAGGGAAATAAGGTTTTTCTCAGGACACTGAATTATCCAGGTAGTTGATAATTTTTTAGTTATTGTAGATCAGTAGAAAGAAAACCTACCTGTTTCCTGCCTAAAATTCGGAACCGTTTTTAATGATTAACAATTTGGTGCAAAAAACGCAATTTTTTTTTATTTTTGCACTTTAATAAAAATCTAAATAGTTGACATAAAATTATTTACAAAATTTGATTTTTTAGAAGATTGAAAAAGCTTCAAAATTCCGTTTTTTAAAAGTATAAAAATCAATTTGTTGCTTCCCAAACTGCAAAAAAGTGAAAATCGTTATTTGTTAATAACTTTTATTAAAACTAATGTAGAACTTTGGTGTTTAATTCAAAGTTGTGTATTGGGGTACTTAACAAACCCTCAAAATTTAAGACCGATTCATTAATTAGTTTAAAAGCTATTATATTGGTTAATATTGTCATATATTATCGTCAAATAACTTAAGACAGAAAATAATGAAGATGGGGCAATTCGGTGGATGCCGGTTTTCTTCCTATAGATCTATAATAACTAAAAAAGTTATCAAATACCTAGATAATCCATTGTCCCGAACGCATATTTACAGATGCTAGCTTGTGTAGACACCAGGGTGTTGAAATCAGTTAGGGTTTGGAAAAACAGTACATTTATACATATGTACTAAGAGATCTGGACACCAGAGTGTTGAAACCAGCTAGCTTTTTTAGTGGCTATACATGCATAGATGCCAACGGCTATTGACATTGATTTTATATACCTACTTATGTGGAAAAATATTTAAGTGATTTCGGTAGGTATTAATAGCTATTTGTATAACAAGGGAGGAAAGTGTAACTTTTCCTCCCGAGAATGAAGTTTACTGCCCGACGCGTAGCGGAGGGCAGTAATCATTCAAGGGAGGAAAAGGCACTTTACTCCCATGTTATACATATGGGTTTTCCACCTTCCTCAAATAACAAGTAATTTTTTCATTTTTACTTAATTTATTTATGTAACTAACCAACAAAATTTATTAGAACTAAAACAACAAGTAGGTACAATATAACTGTCAACTGTCAAATATAAGTCAAATTATTAATGTAAACATTGTTAAATCAAAATAACAATTTACTGTTTTTTACCATTCTGCAAAATACAGGATGTTTTATAAATAAACGTTAAAATGTATAGATACTTCGTAATAGAAAATAGATATTATACAGGGCGTCAATAAGTTATATTTCATGAATGAAATACCATGACGTCACTTTTACTTTTCCTCCCTAGGGAGGAAAAATATTTTCCTCCCTAGGGAGGAAAAGTACAACTTTGCTCCCTACAATCAGGTCCGGAAAAGTATACTTTCGGTAGAGGTAGGTGGAAATAAATAATTACACGTCGTTGGGATATGAACAATATAAATATATTAACACAAAAGAACAACATAAAAAATAATATTAGGTTAATGAGCAGATCCATGCCCTTTAGCGTTAGGTTGGTTCTGTGTGATGTTTCTCATCAGGTTTCTACTTCTTTTTTTTTCCTTTTGTTGCCTCGGTTTTGGACGGACGTCCAGATTGAAATAAAAAGAAATAGAAACCTGATGAGAAATATCACACAGAACCAACCTAACGCTAAATGGCATGGATCTGCTCATTAACCTAATATTTTTTATGTTGTTCTTTTGTGTTAATACAGGGTGATTCATTAAGAATGTCCAATCTCTGAGTTGCAGATTCCAGACCTCAAAATTTAATCCAAATCACTTATATAAAATGTGGCTCGTCACTGAGTTACAAGGTGTTTTATTTAAAAATTTATAAACTATTTTTACTCACTACTTTAACACTATTTAACTATTTTTAATGGGAAATAAGCCACAATTTTACTAAAAAAATTATTTTATTTTAACACTACTTGACGTATCCTTGTCATACTTGAAAGAAAGTGTAAGTACTGTGTACCCTATTAAATTATGGTAAACAAATGTTTTTGGCTACTACCAAAGGCGTACGACAGGGGATAGTAAGTTGTTGAGCCTTCCCAAATTCTACGCCACTGGAAGAATTGCTATATTAGCTCAATATTTAGATTCTTTGGTAAATTCTATGTAAATAATATACTCTTTATTCGTAACGATAAAGTCGTTAGTTTTCGAGATATTTGAAGTTAAAAATGAAACGGCACAGCTATTTTGATTAATGTTTTGTGCCCCTACATTTTTAACTTCAAATATCCCGCAAACTAATTATTTTATCGTTACGAATGAAGAATATTTTGTTACATGGAAAGTATTGAAGAATATAAAAATTATCCTAAAATAGCAATTCTGTCAGTAGTGTAGAATTTGGAAAGGGTCAACTATTCACTTTTCCCTGTCGTACGCCTCTGGTGGTAGCCAGAAACGTTTTTAATAGGGTACACAGTACTTTTAACACAATTTAATAGGGTACACAGTACTTATACGTTCTGCAAAGCATGACAAGGATACGTCAAATAGTATTAAAGTACTGAGTAAAAATAGTTATTAAATTTTTAAATAAAACTATAAGTATAAATAGCTCAGTAACGAGCCACATTGTATCTAAGTGATTTGAGTTAAATCTTATTATTTTGAGGTCTAGAATCTACAACTCAGAGATTGGACATTCTTAATGAATCACCCTATATATTTATATGGTTCATATCCTAACAAAGTTTAATTATTTATTAATATCTAAATCACTTAAATATTTTTTCACAGAAATAGGTATATAAAATCAATGTCAATAGCCGTTAGCATCTATGCATGTATCGCCACTAAAAAAGCTAGCTGATTTCAACATTCTGGTGTCCTATCTGTTAGTATTTGTAAATGTACTCTTTTTCCAAACCCTAACTGATTTCAACACCCTGGTGTCTACACAAGCTAGCATCTGTAAATGTCCTGTTTTTCCAAACCCTAACTGGTTTCAACACCCTGGTGTCTACACACGATAGCATCTGTAAATATGCGTCCCGAACATGGTCTATTTTTTGCTTATTTCCCTGGAATATTATTATTTATTATTATTATTATTATTACAAAATATGTAAGTAAGGACAGAGGATCATTATACAATTAATACCAAATTCTAAAATTACGATCAAGATGGATAACAAAATTATAGAAACAGTAGATAATGCGGTCCTAAAAATAATAATGTCCTATTATAAATCAAATAAAGAACAATCTATTTTTGAATATGTTTACACTAGGTGCCGATATGGTATCTTGGTCCAAGTTATTCATCATCATCATCACGTAGCGCTACAACCCTGGGTGGGTCCTGGCTGACTGTACAACTTTCTTCCAATTTGTTCGGTCTTCCATCAACCTAGGGTGAAATGGGATATTCATTTTTCGGAGATCTTCTTGAATGTTATCTCTCCATCGTATTCTGGGACGTCCAAGTGGTCTTTTGCCTGTAGGAATTTCCTCCCATATCAGTCTTACAAGTCTCTCGTTACGAAGTCTGTGCACGTGGCCTGCCCATCCAAGTCCATGGTCCAAGTTATTCCAGATATTAAATATTCTGTTCGACAAGAAATTCACCCTGGATCTTGCTGTTGTCTGTTCCCTCTTTAATTTGTAACGATGGCCTCTTAGTATTTCGTCTTGTTTTAGATGATTTTAAGTAAACATGGTATTCAGGTTTCCAATATTGTCTTTTAAAATACGGAAGACATAATTAGATCACCGCGAAGATGTTGTTGCTCGAATGTTGTCAGATGAGCCATGGAGAGTATATCTTTATAAGTAGGTCTTACACGGCCAAAAGCCAGTCTTGAGCTTTCCACTGAACATTTTCAAGTAGGCGTTTGTCGCGACTGAGATCTGGATTCCACACTGGCCCGGCAAAACTCATGAATAGGTCTGACGTATATTGTGTACAGTATACTAACAGAGGTTAAAGATAAACGTGTAAAGAGATCGATTATATTAGAATAATATCGACTGAGAGATGAGAAAGTCTCACTGTAGCGAAGTAGTGTCTGAAGACTGTAGTGTCTAGGGACTTGGGAGACTAAGACCCCGGAAGCCCCACGTCACAGAGGATGTCGAAAGCTCGGCACAGGGACAATCGACATGGTCAAAATAAATGTTTTTATTTTGGTAAGTATCTAGTTCAGTTTGTAGCACAAAAGAGCATTATTAAAGAGTAAAACGCTAATTTGTACACAAAATGAACAAAGGCTTCGTTACTCAGAATTGGAAAAGATGTATGGCTCGTTCTTGGGATCATTCTCACTAGCTCAGAAACAAAAATACAATTGGAGAAAACGAAAAATTGGGAGACGATAGCTACTAGAGCTAAAGCAGAAATGTTGAATAAATACAGGGTGTCCCGGAAAATAGTGCGTTCTTTTGAGGTATGGATAGAATACACAATTTAGAACAAAAAAGTCCTATACCATTTTTTTTCTAAAGTTAACCGTTTCCAAAAAAAAGATTACATTGGTTTCCATATAGCTGAATTTTAATCTTCAGAAAATTAAATAATCTGGCAATATGTTACGCACTGGTGAATAAGAACTCGTTTGTGTCTTACAGTATTTAAAATAATCCAACCTAATACTTACTATTTTTGTTTACTATAATTTTTTTAAAATGTAGTTGAAATATGGCATAATTTTAAACGAATTATACTTACATATTTTAAGACGGAAACACATGTTTTAACTGAACCACCACTTTTGCGAACACATGAATTCATAGAGTAACATGCACTCAAACGACGAGAAATTCCAGCAAAACATTTTGAAAGAATTTTAGTAGGTATTATGCCTCTCCATTTATTGATCTGCCATAAATAAACAACTCAGAGGGCTATGGAGCGCCAGATGTTGGGTGTCTCCCTGAGAGACCGAATCCCAAACGAAGAAATACGCCGTAGAACAAAAACAATAGACGCTGTCCAAAAAATCGCGTCGCTTAAGTGGAATTGGGCAGGACACGTCGCCAGATTGCGAGACAACCGATGGACAAAACGTATTGTCGATTGGAGGCCGCGAGAAGAAGCACTACGGAGCAGAGGACGCCCACTAACCAGATGGGCCGATGATTTGAAACATGTTATCGGTAACTGGATCCAAGCCGCACAAAATAGAGATGAATGGAAAGAGCTGAGGGAGACCTATGTCCAGCAGTGGACGCGTACGGGTTGATGATGATGAAATAAACAACATATTATCATAATATTACTCATGAACACACGATTCAAAAACATTTTCGGCGTTGACACTAAACAGGATTCTTCCAAATTATCTGTTTACTAAACTTGGGACTATTTACGTTTAGATTTTTGTACTTCACAGAGTTGCCAGATTTGAATTTGCATTCCAAAATGTTTTATAGTTTTTTGGTCAAACGGCTGAATTTAGAAAAAAATGTTATAAGAGTTTTTTGTTCTACATGGTGCCTTCTACCTATACCTTTAAGGAACGCACTATTTTCCGGGACACCCTGTATAAATAAATAACAAGTAACAATCACACCTACCTTATTTAGTCTCAATTAAAATTCATTAGAATTGTGATTTTGCTGTCCAAGAGAAAAGAACATTGTCAAAAAAGTAAACAATACAAAGTTGATATGTACTAACCATATTTATTATTATTATCCAAAACAAATTTTTAGTTGGATATATTAGTTGCGTCCGCGGGTACCTGAAATTGTCAGAAAATTGGATAAATTGTCAGAAAACGCATATGCACTTTAAAAATATAAATAATATCATTAATAGATAAATATACAAGGTATATTTACCTAGTATAATTTAATAATTAATTATTAATATTAATTAAAAGTAAATACACCGTGTATATTTATCTATTAACGGTATAATTTATATTAGGTAAGGTTAGGAATTGTCGGCGACAAATTGTCCAGGGTACCTGCGAACGCAACTAATATTTCAGATTTTACAAAACAGAAATGTCCAAATATTACAAACAAAAAACATTACAATTTAATACCTTCAATTTAGTGTGGTACATAAAAAACAACGGTGCTGCACAAAAAATATACAGGGATATACCAAAAAAACTATAGCACTGCAATGTACTAGTTTATTAGTGCACAGAACTTAATCAGTCAGGGAAACAAACTATCGTTTAACATGTGAATAAGTCAATTGAGGGTCAGATGGTACCCAGGACTTGATTCATGTGATATCTAGCACATCCATGTTTATTTTATTAATTACAGTTAATGTTTCCATGACTGATTAAGTTTAAAGGGATTTTACCCTAATATTTTCATTCAGACAGACAGCCTGTAGAGTCAACGGAGACAGTAGAAGCAATAGTCACCAAAATAACCAACGAGGAAGTGGCTCAAGCGCTTCAAAAAATAAAGAAAGGAAAAGCGGTAGGGCCAGATGATATTCCTGGGGAAGTATGGAGAGCATTGGGAGAGACAGGAACAAGGTGGCTAGCAGGTCTATTTAATAGAATTATGGAAGTCGGACAAATGCCAGACGAACGGAGAAGCAGTATACTGGTACCTGTTTACAAAAACAAGGGAGATATACAACAATGTACAAACTACAGGGCTATAAAACTGCTTAGCCACACCATGAAAATATGGGAAAGAGTAATTGATAGACGGATACGTGAAGAGACCGAAATATCCGAGAATCAATTTGGCTTTATGCAGGGTGGATCAACAACAGATGCAATTTTCGTTATAAGACAGTTGATGGAAAAATACAGGAGTAAAGAAACAAACGCTCATATGGTATTCATTGATCTTGAGAAAGCATATGATAGAGTTCCTCGAGAGATTCTGTGGTGGGCACTCAATAAGAAAGGAGTCCCTGGTGAATATGAAAAGATTGTGGGGGATATGTATGAGGGAGTAACGACTAGTGTTAGGACAGGTGTGGGAGAGACTGATAAATTTCATGTGAAAGTATGATTGCACCAAGGCTCTGTGCTTAGTCCGTATTTATTCTCATTAGTTTTGGACCAGATAACAGCGAAACTACAGGGTAACATTCCATGGTGCTTAATGTATTCTGATGATGTCGTGTTAGTAGGAAATAGTGAGAGAGACTTAGAACAAAAACTGGAACAGTGGAGACAAGTTCTGAAGGAAAAAGGTTTAAAACATAGTAGGACAAAAACAGAGTATTTGGAATGTTCATTTAAAGATGGAGCGACTACAAATAAAATGGTACCTTTGAATGGTGAAATGATTGTGAAAAGCAATAGTTTTAAGTACCTAGAATCGGTATTACAGAGTAATGGAGAAATAGATGGAGATGCATGCAGTAGAATTAGGGCTGGATGGATGAAGTGGAAAGAAGCGAGTGGTGTGTTGTGTTACAGAAAAATTCCAATGAAGCTGAAGGGAAAATTCTATAAAACAGCCGTAAGACCGGCTATGATGTACGGAACTGAATGTTGGGCAGTGAAAAAGAAAGAGGAACAACGAATGCATGTGGCGGAAATGAGAATGCTTAGATGGGTGAGTGGAGTGACAAAGAAGGATAAAATTAGAAATGAGTATATTAGGGGAAGTCTAGGTATGGCACCAATTGATGCCAAAATGAGAAAGCATAAGTTAATATGGTTTGGTCATGTTCAACTTCTTCTTCTTCAAATGCAAATCCACTAATGGATGTTGGCGATCACATTTTCCATTAACTCTCTGTTTCTTGCAATGTGTATCAGAGATTGTATGTCGTTAATCCCTGTCCATTGCCTTATGTTTCGGAGCCAGGACATTTTCTTGCGTCCTATTCCTCTCTTGCCTTCAATTTTACCCTGGATTATAAGTTGAAGGAACTGGTATCTTTCGTTTCGCATGATGTGACCCAAATACGTCGTTTTTCTTTTATTGGGTGATTAACGTCGAGACGTTAATCACCCAATACGAAGAATAGCTGAAGTGCAGATTCCTGGAAGGAGTAGGAGAGGAAGACCAAAGAAGACCTGGGGGAGACGATAAGGCAGGACATGTTGGTAAAGGGGATTAACATTGATATGACCCAAGATAGAATTGTGTGGAGAAATGCAATTAGGGAAGCCGACCCCGCATAGGGATAAGGCAAAGGAAATGGTGATGACCCTAATATTTTCATTTTGGTGGTTAGCATATCAGCATTGATTATTATCTGTAGCCAGATCAAAAACTAGTGCTGCTTTTGTGATGTAGCTCTTTTTAGGGAATTATAATAATAAATACACATTTTATAAAGGATTTTACTTATTTTTTGTTAAAAAATACTTTATTTTTTTATAAAATAGTAAAGGGAATCCTCCTTCTCAAAAATTTGTCAGAAAAAATCTGAATTACAAGCAGTCAAACATTTAGGCACATGTTAACTGTGCATCGTAAAAACCGGCTATTTTCCCCTTAATAAACTACTGAATTTGACACAACGAATGGTGGAGAGATAGTAGTAGGTCATGAAATTCAATGTGTGTTAACGCGTGTAATCTTTGTTTGAAATTGTTAAATGGAGCAGCTCATTGAACAGATGAGATGTAATGAACGTTCTTACACTGTCCTGAGTAGCGTGTAGAGCAAGCACATTTAGTAGATGGTTTATATTGTTAAACTCAAGAGAAATACCAAAAAGATTAATTTATGACTGTAATAGCTTATGTTACGAATTTAGTGTTTTTCTATGTTTAGTATGTATGATCTTATAAAAAAAGTTTATAAATTGTGATTCTTTAAACATTAGCCGTATTCGCGCTGTACAACCTTAACGTATTTAGAGTAAGTTCGGGATTAGTCTCCAAGGCGCAGGCGTCAACGTAAACTTATCCTGGACATGTTCAGGATTTTATTCTCAATGTTGCATAATTCTTTATGTCTCAATTGATTCTAATGTTGCATACATTAAGGTTAGAGAAGGAAGCCTTTTCTTATCCCTTTCTTATTTTGAAATCAATGTCAACAAGAATGCAAATGCAACAAATTTTTATGTCAGCAATATTCATCAATTGTCATTTGTTTCGAGCTTCTGTCATATGTTGTATAATCTGTGTATAATATTAATATATACGTATTATACGGGATATGATGACAGAAGCTCGAAACAAATGACTGTGAATGAAAAGCCCTATAACAAAGAGAAAGAGAATAACGAATATCAGCAACAGACAAAGGCAATGGATTAACTTTCTATTCAATGTCTTTCTTAGAAGTTAGAAATTTGATTAGCGTCTTTTATTTCGACAATATAATTTGGTATTTCCCCGTCAAAATCCGGCTTAAATTTTTCTAGAGAGTAAAAGATTGTTGAGTTACTTGCACTTGCGAAGCGTCAATGTAACCCCTGTTACCATTGGTAACAGTTAAAATCCTTGCAAATAAATATTTTATGACTACTATGAAATAATTCCATTTATATTTTTTACCAACAAAAATTTTTGTTAATAGTACCTAATTCAGTAAATCTTGATCGCCAACTAGACGCACGAAAATATTGGCGAAATTATGTGACTCTGTTGCAAGTTATTATATGTTGTTACCACTTCTGGCAGTGGTAACGCAGGAGGAATCTCGCTATCGCTCGAGACTAGCTCGTTTCTTAAAATTGTGAAGGAGCGACGGCTCTAGAGACGGCGCGTGGGCACGCTGTGTATATCAGTATTGTAACCATTTTTTGGTTTGGTAACGTTGGTTTAGTACCTATTACAGATTACAGTGTGCGTGCATTTAAACATGGAAAAGTGTTGCTGAGTATTGCGTAATTGATCAACTACTTGAAAAGTCATTCTTCTCGTATATTTTGTTTTATATATAATTTTGAAGAAAAAAATGAGATTATTGAAAATAGAAGAATTAAAATATAAACAATAGTTTTCAAAATCTGTTCTTTTTCCTACTTGTTCATTTTTTCATGTTAATTTTATGGTAGAATAATTTGTTTAGTTTGTTTATTATTTATTGTTATACGTATTACATATATATAATTACATACATATAATTTGGGAATAGTGATTTGTTTAATTTTATCCCACAGGATTGAAAACAAAAAGTTATATTTGGGAGGTTCAAAATATTTTTTTTAAATAAGATTTTTTTACATCTGGTTTTGATAACACTTTAGAAAAAGTCACGCGTCGCCACTGGTTAACTTGAAAATTGCAGCTTGTTATTTGAAGGAGTTGAACATTATCTGAAGGAAGGAATAATTTAGTAAATTAAAGCAATAATTTCCAATTTTGATATATTGAATTTGATAGGTTGTGGCATTGCGTTGTGGTTTATTATACCACAAAAATAATGAAATATAACAGGACACAAGAAATAGTTTCAGAATAAGTTTGATGTGTTGTTTATGTTTCATTATATTCAATAAGAGACTAATTTAACTCATAAATTAAACTTAAAAATAAACCACAAGAATATGTATGTACGTATAAGCTCATCTATATAGAAGAAATGAAGTAAAAACAGAGTACCTACAATTTATTGTAATACTAGGTACTGTAGGTAGTAGTAATACTACTGTATTGTAATACTACTACCTAATAGATAATTATCGAATATCGAATGAAAAGTAATAAGATAATAATACTAGAAAAGGTACCTACTTATTTATAAACATACTAAATTGAAAACATTGACAAAAACAACTAAAAAAGCTTTAATATAAAAAATATTAAAATTTGTTTGAAGAACATTTAAATGATACAATACTTTACAAAATTTCAAAACTTTAAAAACCAGAATCTTTATTTACAAGCTACAAGTTGTTTAACAATATTTTAGGTTAAGAATTGGAGGGAGTAAGAACTAAGAACATAATGTCAAGAAATTCTTCCCAAATATTTTGTGCGCCTATGTGAACTTAAAATCCGAAACAAAATCCTCGAATATCGAGAGGGTATCTCGGACACGTTCAGGATCTTTTTTCTGTAGTGCGCGAACACCGAATTAAAAATCCGGAGGGTGTTCAGAGGGAAAGATTCGACCTCCGCGAACGCTCAATTTTGTAATGCGTAGGCGTTCTCCCTCTGGGTACGTTCAGGTTGTCCAGCGCGAATAGAGCTAATGATTGTTGACACATATTCCAAAATAAAATGATCCGGTTATATATACTAAAACGGTTTTTATAGCGCTATGCGCCTATCCGTTCCTAATCGCAATTCCTTTCTATTGTGCTAGTTTTCTTCTCTTAAATTGCTTTCCGACTTCGCCTTGGAGATGCAGTTTATTTATGTGGTTGCTGGTCTTCTTCGTTTTCGTTTTTCTGTGGGGATCCATTCTAACACTCTTTTGGGATTCTTCTTTCCCCAATCTATCTCAAATGTCAGTACCATACTAGATGTTGTCTTTCGATGCTATCTATGATTGTTCTTTCTATTCCTATTTGTTGTCTAATGTCGTCGTTTCTTATGTGTTCCAGTCTAGATCTTGCTGACCTTCTCCAAAAATCCGTCTCAGTAGCTAGTACTTTATCTTTATACTTTTTGGTTAATTGCCAGACTTCAGCTCCATATGTTAATACTGGTTTCATTATTGTGTTGTCTTTTGGACATATAATTAAAAATCGATTATTAAATCGAATTGCTGCAGAGCTAATAAGTAATACGCTTTCATAACCAGGCCCGCCGAGAGGGATGAGCGGGCCCCGGTAAGAAGTGAAGAGCGGGCCCCCGGCAAAAAGTGAAGGGGGAGGAAATTGTTTAATTTTTATGGAAATAAAATTATCAATAATAAATAGGCCTAATAAGAAACATTTCAAATATAATTTTTATTAAATTTTGAATATATTTTTCTAATAGTGAAAATATTTACGTTTTTCGAGTTTTTTGATTGGCAAAGATGTTTAATTTTCGAAAAATTGCATGATTTTACCAAATCATTCTCAGTGCACAAAGTTGCTAGGTCGTTAACTGATCCTGTTTCATATTAGATCTCATAGCATTTTTTATGCGAGAAAGAAAACTAAAGGATATTTTCCCTTTTGGCGACTTCCACCGGTAATGTGCAAAATATTCTTGACGCTATAACGGCGTTAGAAAATAATGGCTCCAATTTGGGATGTTTAATTTTATTAAGAAAATCTATTGGAGAAAGATGAGATTCACAAATATTCTTCTTGTATATCGCTCTATCGTCTTCTTTATAAAACTCGCACAATATATCAATTTTTTTTTCTTTATATTGTCGTTATCTTCATCTCAGGATGTCCACAAAATGTTAAATAGCGAATGAATTTCAATTGCTGCATTAAATCTTCTGGTTAAGTTGCTTATTATATAATCTATGACAATATTAATTTTCTCTCTCTCTCTCTATCTCTATATCTTGGACCTTCACCCCAAGTGGAGTGTTGGGCCGATGGCCGCATCTATGTTTCTTGGCCGATGGTGTTAGACGGCTGGTGGCCAGCTCAGCGCATGGCAATATTAAATATTTCACAGCGGAATATTGCGTCGGGCTCAAAATTATCAGCCGCCTCAATACTAGGCCCTATATTTCAGGAGCAAAAAAAACAAGAAAAATTACTTCTTTGGTCTGGTCGACGCCGGGCCCCTTATATCACCGGGCCCCGGCAAAATGTACCAGCTGTATCCCCCTCTCGGCGGGCCTTCTCATAGCAGGGTACTGGAAGCTGAATGGGCAGTTGAAGCTGATGATATTGGCAGATGATGACCTATGCAGATTTTGTCACCTAGAAGAAGAAACAGTAGATCACATTTGAGGAGGTTTCAAGAAAAACCGAATACTTTTTACGAAAATTTAGTTAGTGGCCAATATCGGTTCATTTGGTAAAATTACACCATATATAAAAATATATATGTGCAAAAACGAACAAATCCTACTGAATTTTAATGGTGATATTAATGTTTTCATGCAAAACCGAATAAATCCACTTTTTGTTTAAGACCAAATAAATCCAAAAATACGCATTTTTTACTTTATCTTCTTATGCAAATATTTCATTCGGTCAATAGATGGTACTAGGGAGTTATTAGAGATGCGACGATGTAATATGGGTGGTCAGATATTTTGTCGTTGATTGATTCGCCTCTGCAAAATTACCTTAACAAGATTGTTGGAATATCAGACGTAAAAAGAATCTGTTTGGAAAAGACACAGATTAAAAAACTAAAGAAAATAAAATTTTAATTTCATGCTTTCAGCATCATCGATTTGAAGCCCAATTTGAACTTAGGCGCCCAATTTATAAAAAGGGAAAGTCTTTAAAAAAATTTTTGCTATCCGAAGTCAACCTTCGAATTGCCATTCCACCAAAAAGTGTTCAACAACTTATGGAAAACCAATTTTGAAAGGAGTGGAAAAGTGACGAAACTTTTTGTGGCACACGAATCTTTTATGTGAAACTAATAAAGTTGAACATACTAAGGAACTACCTCAGAAAGAAGAAGGGCTAAGAAATGAGTGTGACTGTCTAGAAGAAGAGTTTGCACATAATTTTTAAATGCACTATTGGATGTGCTATTAGTCTACTAAACGCCATATGCTTTTGATTTATGTATTAGTAATAAAAACAGTACTTTTGTTAATTCTTGCTAATAAAGTTGTGAGCAAAATGAAATAAATCCACTAATTTCAAATAAAACCAAATAAATCCACTTTTGTTTAAATTTTCTTTTGTACTAAATATCACTTTTTTAAATTAATATTGTAGGAAAAGCTTTATTCTCTATTTATTTCTATTTATCTCTAATAGTATTTGCGAACAAGGTAAACAAGAACATAATTATTTTTGCGTCCCAGAAAAATCCTATTTTTCCAAAAATCGTTTTTAGTGGATTTATTCGGTTTTGCTTTAAACCTCCTCATTTTATGTCAGTGTGACAGTCTGGCAAATATGCAGTTCTTTGGATTGGGGAAGAAAAGTTGCTGGCAAACAGCTACATGGAAGGTTCAGTTTCGAAACTATTAGACCTTTTAGGCTAGAGAATGTAACCTAGGGCTAGAAGACCACAATAGATTCTGGAAAGGTCGCAGTGGAATTGGCCACAAGCCATCTCATGGTATGTGTCTATTGTGCCGTCTCCTTTGGTAATCTAAATGGCAATTAGACCAGGGCGCATCTGTAAAAATATTAGTACATTTGGACGTTGAGGGGTGACTCATATTTTTTTGCAGAAATTGCTTGAAAATAACTCATATAATAATATTTGAGTTATCCTCCCGCTCAAAAAGGTCCGGAACATTGTTTAAATAATCAAAATATCAAAAAATGAATTGAAAATTAGATTTTTTTCTTCGTTTTTTGATTATAAATTTGAAAGTATTTATTTCTGAGAAAAGTCGTACTGACATAAAAGTTGCGCAATTAAATTTCCTATAATATAAAATTCGTTAAAAATTTTAAAAATTGTCACCCTTGTTGCAAAATAGCAATAATTGCGAAAAAACGATAAAAAACAAGTATTCGCATTTTACGTTTTTCAACCATTTATGCTACACTGAGGACCTTCATATTTTACCAAGATATACTTTATAATATAAGAAAACAATACTGTGAATTTCATTAAGATTGGTTGAACAGATTTTGCAAAATAAATTTTGCAATCCAGCTTTCGCAAAAAAAATTAATTTTTTCAAAATCTTGCAGGACTGAATATAAAGCAGAGAGCAATTTTTTTTACATATAGAAGAATACCGTACCTTTCATTTGCAATTTGCAAAATTAAAATCGATCAACCACTACGGCGTCAGGAATTTTTTTAAATCCACATTTTTTTGGTGACACGCGCAGGACAGCGGATAGTTTGCTCTGATTGGGCATTCCAATGACCTTTGTTAATGATTGACAAATTTTAATTTTTAGTACATTTCGATATAAATAAATAAATTTGTTTATTTTAAAATAAAAACACATGCTCTGTCCTTTGAAATAACACTTTTTTGGCAAAAACTTTCTTTGTTCATATATTTTAACTTAGAGAATAAAAGTTTATTATTTTTAAACATATGCAACTGTTTAAATAATATTTTACAAACAATAATCAAATTAGTTTGATCTTTGTGGAATTAAAATTAAAATTAAAATATAGTGTAAGAAAATAATATATTAGATAAAGATTGGAAGAGATTTTGGTGGATATCAACTTGTGTGACTCGAACACCGCTGTCCTGCGCCTAGCACCAAAAATTAAGGTTTATTTAAAAAAAATCTTGACGTTGTGGTAGTTAATGGATTTTAATTTTAAAAATTGCAAATGAAAGATACGGTATTCTTCTATACGTAAAAAAATTTCAACTGGCTATCTGGTTTATTTTCAATCCTGCAACATTTTGAAAAAATGAATTTTTTTTGCGAAAGCTGGATTTCAAAATTTATTTTGCAATATCTATTGCACCGATATTAATGAGATTTACAGTATTGTTTTACTATATTATATGGTTTTTCTGGGTAAAACATGAAGGTCCTAAGTGCAACATAAACGGTTGAAAAACGTAAAATGCCAATACTGGTTTTTTATCGTTTTTTCGCAATTATTGCTATTTTGCAACAAGGATAACAATTTTTAAAATATGTAACCAATCCTATATTGTGAGAAATTTAATTACGCAACTTTTATATCAGCGGTGGGATCACGATCGGTAGAATGGTAGAATGCTGACGTCACGTTGCCTAGCAACCGTCGATTATCGCCTGCAAGCGTGAATTTGGTATCACGATGAATAGAATGGTCGTTTCCAGTCGAATTTTATCCCCACCCTTGTAGAATAAAAATCCTCCTCAATCTACCACTTCTTAGCTGTAGAAAGGACGGTTAATCTATTTCTTTCTTATGTTGATAAACAGAAACAGAACCAATATGGCAATATGACAGATATTTATTTTTACCGGTTCCGCCCGCATAGAATATTTTTGTCTATTGTTATTGTTTATGTTCACTAATATGTTTTACATAATTTTTCAATCAACGGTTCTCCTCATAGACATGTAAAGAAAGTTTCTCGTGGTTTTTCATAGTGACTGTTTTGCAAAAATACATCTAGTTTTTATTTTGAGATAACTAATAGCAGGATAACGAAGCAACAAACCTAAATAACATGTTTGGCTTTCCTTTATTTGGAGACATCAACTTTATTTCTTGGTGATACTGGTACCTTAAACCTCTACAGAATAGAATTTTGTCTCAAAATAGATTGGTGAATGTATCTACTTACACTGTATGTTTCTTAGATGAATAAAAACTTTTTTCTACATAATTGTAGGTACATTTTGATTTTATATACTGTTTAACAACCCATATTTGTAGTAAATATAATTTATTCATTAGGTATAAATAATATTTTCTCCACTTGTTTAATAAACCTACCACTAATAACCCTAGTGGTTGATGCAGATAAAAAAAAGTTTGACCTTCACTGTGATTGTTTTTAATAAGTTGTTTAAATTATTTGTAGTTTTTTTATAAAAATTTGTTTGAATTTAATCTTTTGATTAAAATTTAAAATGCTTATTCTTTTGCACACATTATTTGTATTCTGAAAGCTTACCTGTACTTATAAAGATGTTTAATGCCTGGTTGCACCAACAGATCTTAAACTTTAGACGTGCCTTAAGCTCAGATTGCGAAATATATGTATGTGTGGCATTATTGAGTCTTAGATCAGTTTTCAGCTTGGCACAATGGATTATTTAATTTATTTATTTATTTAGATAAGAATCGAAAATTATGGTGCAACGTGAGTGAAACTTAAAGCGGCCAAATCTATGAGCTGAGCTGAGTTTAAGATTTGTTGGTGCTACCAGGCATAAGTTTAGTTAATAAAAATATATGATTTACTATTTTATTGGGAAAAAAGCCACAATTTAAGTGAAAAATGATATTTATTGACGTTTTAACTTCCACTTCGGAAGCAGTTATCGAAATATAAAATATAAATTAATATAATAAATTTTAATTTAACTTATTAATGAGTACTAAAATATTAATTAATATTTTGTATTTCAATAACGATTTTCGACTTGGAAGTTGAAACGTTAATAAATTTTATTTTTAACTAAATCGTGGATTATTTCACAATAAAATAGTATATTGCATACGATATCACAAAGAAGCAGCTTCAGAACAATACAAAAATATTTGTAAATTAACTACAGAGGACAGTCTAATTTTTACAAAATTAACCTTAATTTTTGTGAAATATTTTTTCTCAAAAAATGCATTGTTTCTGCAGAAAAACCTCAGAATCCTCTTACTATTATCATTATAATTTTCAGGTTGAAATAAAATTCAATAATGGGTAAAACATAAACTTTATTTAAACTGAAGATAACATAAAAATCAAATATAATCCATGAACATTATAAAAATAACATAAAGACAAATCTTCATAACAAAGTTGTAGTACTTCTCTGTTACATCCAAAACATTTTCTTTCATAGGACTGAAAAAGCACACAGTATTGTCTTAACATTGTTTCATACCAAGACTAAAATGAGAACAAAGAATAAATCACAAATAAACCACAAATTTATGTAAATTGAAAAATAATGCAATTTTACTCTCTATGGCCAGTTTCACCAACAACAAATAAATCAGTGAATAGTTTGATAATTTAAAATTAAATTGACGAATTTTCTTTGTTATAGATATTTAAAGTGAGATTAACTCATCAATTCATTTGAAGAGTAAATATTTATTTGATAAATAAATAAAATAATTACTATTTGACGTTAGAGAAACATAGTTGTGTCAGTTTTATCAGTTGAATAATTTTATTCATCGAATAAACTACCATTCATCTTTGGTGAAACTGGCCATTAGTCAATGAAGCTTTACAATTATTATTTCTAGTGCAAAAATAAGTAATAATATTAAACTACTTCTAAAAATTATTATGAAACTTTAAATAAACATTTCTTTAAGATGTTTGATCAATGGATCCATAAAACAAAAGTTTTATGTTCAAAATACTTCATAATAAGAGATAAAGCTTCACCGTCCAGCAAAGATAACTAAGAAGTGAAAGTAATCTTTGCCAGAATAGAAATGGAAAATGCTTTGATCTCTATTTTAAACGATCTGCTGCAAAAAAGTTTTACATTTGAGTTTCTCCATATGAAGCATCATGTGTTGCACCTCCCCATCTAGTATCGATGTTTAAAATTTTTAAGTCTGGATCACACGCCTAAAAGATTGTAATTTTTTAAAAAGTTTTTTCAACACAAATATCAACAAATACTACAAATTTTTGTGATATTTGCAATATAATATATTATGTGATAATACATTATTTTTATAAATTGATTATTGGCAGCATATAGTACATAATATAATATTACAAGTAAGTAGTGTTATATAACAAGTGTTACAATTTGGACATTTTTAGAAAGATAACTTTTCTATTAAGATAGTTATGTTCCCGTTCCGTTGGAGCAATTATAGCAACATGTGTGCAAACTATGGCCCCTACACAGCCAGGAAAGTTAAACTTCTGCATAAATTTTCTTTTAAAATTCTCTTTTTGAACGAATGTAGTAGGAAAGATAATCGACTCTTCACTTAGATGTTCAATTGTTAAATTTGTTACATCATTTAAACGGTTGCTAACAGTATTTTGGGCAATTGATATAGTAGTTCCATTTTATCTTTGTCATGGGGCACGATTCATTTTCAAACAAATTAAATCAAAACATAAAGTGAAACGTACGCCGATGTGTTTAGTATATTAGTATACAAAATGTATATACACATCAACGTTCATTTCACTTTATGTTTTGACTTAATTTGTTTGAAAATGAATCGCTACACATGGGAAAAGTTATAGCGGACGAAAAATAACTGATAGCTCTGACCGACTACCGACTACTCTTTGATTGGAACTTATTGCATAAAAATAAGTGAGTCAAAAATTGGCAGTGAAGGCTCAACACTGCTTGGATGAACGGATTATGACATATTATGAGGTATAAGCCTCTCAAAAAAATAGTTCACCATGTCTGTTGTTAATATAAATAGATCTATAAACTCCTAAAGTAAATGCATCACTTTCTATTCTCATTATTCTCCTCTATATTATACATATTTATTTCATTTCTTAATTGCTCATTTCTTTGTATATGACCAAGTATCTGAGCAGGAAGCATCTAAACGTCGAACTATATCAGTATTTAATATAAACATCAAAATATATTAATAATAATTAATAATTAAATAGTTCACTATGTCTGTTGTTGATATAAATAGATCTACAAACTCCTAAAGTAAATGCATCACTTTCCCTTCTCATTATTCTCCTCTATATTATACCTATTTATTTCGTTTCTTAATTGCTCATTTCTTTGTATATGACCAAGTATCCGAGCAGGAAGCATCTGAACGTCGAACTATATCGGTATTTAATATAAACATCAAAATATATTAATAATAATTAATAAGTGATATGAACCTACAACTTATTAATGTGTTATTTTTCCTTTACAGTAACAGGAATTTACAGAAAAAATACCTACATAAAAATACCTTAATATAACAATGTTCCCTAGTCACAGGTAAAATCCAAAAATTTAGTGATTTCTAATAAAATAGTTCCAAACAACACAAGACTAAAATAAACAAATTGCAAATAATAACAAATAATAATCTTTAGGTTAGCTTTTTGAATACAACCACCACAAAATAAAGACAACCACACGTCAAACAGCAATATTTTTAAGAAGAAGAAGCGATATTTTTAACACAGGTAGTAGAATATCCGAACATTGCCGAGCACCGAGTCTACTTTCCCAAGCGTGTTAACGTGATACCAAAATTGTCGATTGTAGAATTATTTTTGTGACGTCAGCATTCTACCATTCTACTGATCGTGATCCCACCGCAGTACAACTTTTCTCGAAAGTGATCGCTTTGAAAGTTATAATCAAAAAACGAAGAAAATATTTTAATTTTTTTCTTCATTTTTTGACATTTTGATTATTTAAACAATGTTATGGACATTTTTGAGTGGGAGGATAACCCAATTATTATTATAGGAGTTGATTCCAAGAAATTTCTGCTAAAAAATATGAGTCACCTCTCAAAGTCCATCTCAAAACAGATACGCCCTGGACTAAATTGTATCTTTGGAAACTGATGCACAAAAGTTTTCTGCCGATGAACGATCAAAGTTTATTCAACGATGAGTTCTGGCGTCTTCCTACTGATCTTTTGTCCTGTTATTTATCTTCTAATATGATTGCGAGTCATTCACATTTTTCATCTCTCAACACATATGACCCAAATATTGTACATATTTTACTTTCTTTGATCATGCTTAGTAACTCTTTCTGCTTACTTATGCGCCAAAGTAATAATCAAATAAGTGCAGTGCATCAAATAATTCATATAATAAAATCACATTAAAATTTACACAACACTATAAATTATGTTGAATTTTCATGTTTGTTGAGCAGAAAAATCATTTTACTTTAATATTGCTTTTTATTTTAGCTCACAATGGAGACAGAGGAGAGAGAAGAGAAACCACCGGAAGGAACGGTAAGTCCTTTTTGTATTTTGATGTAATTTAATTTCAAATACAGAATGTTATTTTCTTTAATCTTTAATAAGAAATTTACTTAATTTAGTAGTTAAAATAATTATGAATTATGGAATTTATTATTTGTAAAATTTTTATGGACTGCTCTGGCTATTCAATCCACTGTATACAGGACTTGAAGTCCAAGAAATGACATACAAAAAATATACCGTGAAACCTCGATAAGTAGGAATAATCGGGACCGCGGCCGATCCGGGTTATCGAATATCCGGGTTAGCCGAAAAATATGGTAAAAATTAATAAAACACGGTATATTTAAAGATTAACTCCATTATAATTGCAAAAACATGAAATACATATGAAGAGTGGATATACAGGGTGGTGAATCGGAAAACGGGCCATAGGATACTCAATGTAAAATTCTAAACTGTTGAATTTCTGCTTCCCTAATTATGTTACATCAAAAATCATCAGAAGTTATTTGTAGAGGATTGAAATCTGTATTAGAAACAGAAGTTACAATTGTTCTACGATTTAAACACATTCCAAAATTTTGAAAAATATAATGTATTTACCGCAGTAGGTATGTGTGGGCATGTTAGGCCACACGTTACTATTTAACTGACAGTGAGCACATTATTGACTGAAGAAGATATCTTTATTATTAATACTTCTCCTTAACTAAAGGTATCTTATCAACTTTATTGTGTTTTAAACAGTAAGTGATAAAATAAATAAAAAAATTGACAGTTCAAATTGTTAATATAATAAATTTATTGTCAACAAATGCAACCTTATACACATTATGGTATTGCGTGTGGCCTAACTTTGGCGTATTACTCTGAAAAATGTATTATATTTTTACAAAATTTTGAATAATTATTGTTCGTAGAACAATATTAACAGTTGTTTTCAATACAGATTTCAATTCTCTACAAATAGTTTCTTATGACTTTTGATGTAAAATAATTAGGGAAGCAGGAATTCAACAGTTTAGAATTTTACATTGAGTTTCCTATGGCCCGCTTTCCAATTCACCACCCGGTATACAGGGTGTCCAGAAACTCTACCGACAAACGAATACAGGAGATTCATCAGATAATTTTAAGACAATTTAACCAAATTCATTTAGTCAGTCCGAAAATGCTTTCTAAGGGAGCTAGAGCTCTTTGAAGAGGGCGTCTTGTAATTAGTTTTCCTTAAATACCTCCAGAACGCTTCTAGCTAGAAAAACGAAAATTGGTACACGTATTTATCTTCTAGAGATAAGTCGATTCCATCCATTGTGAATTTCTAGTACCAATCATAGACGTCCGCTTTAAGTGGGGCAACGGTTATTTTATCGTATTATTTTTTTGTGTTTAACTTTTAAGCATTTTTGATACTGGATTATTAAATTGTGAGGTATTTTGGTACTAAAAGGTATTCTTGCTTTAAGTCGGTCGGATACACCGTTTTCTAGAAAAATCGATTTGAACCTTTTTCGTTTCCTAAATTAGAAAAAAATTGAAAAATATTTTCAAAAAAAAGAGTGTATTTTACCCACTTAAAACAAGAGTAACTTTTAGTACTAGAATACCGCATAATTTAATATTCTAGTGTCAAAAATTCTTAAAAATTAAAGACAAAAAAGTTATGCGATGAAATAACTGTTGACCTACCCAAAACGGACGCATATGACCGGTACTAGAAATTCGCAATTAATGAAATGAATTTATCTCTGAAATATAAACAAACGTACCAGTTTTCGTTTTTCTAAATAGTTTTTTTTTATTTTTTTTTAATGTTCAAAATACTAAAAATATTCAAATCGATTTTTCTAGAAAACGGTGTATCCTATCGACTTAAAGTAAGAGCACATTTTAGTACTATAATACCTTACATTTTAATAATCCAGACTCAAAAATGCTTAAAGATTAAAAACAAACAAGTTATGCGGTAATATATCTGTTGCCCTATCCAAAACGGATGCCCATGACCGGTACTAGAAATTTGCAATGAATGGAATCGATTTATCTCTGGAAGATAAATATGTGCACCAATTTTTGTTTTTCTAAATAAAAGCGTTCTGGAGATATTTAAGAAAAACTAATTACAAGACGCCCTCTTCAAAGAGCTCTAGCTCCTTTAGGAAGCATTTTCGGGCTAGATGAAATGGGTTAAATTGTCTTAATATTATCTGAGGAATCTCCTGTCTTCGTTTGTCGATAGAGTTTCTGGACACCCTGTATAACGGGCCAAGTGACAAAAATACACAATCCGAGAAGAATGAGTTTTTATCAGAAACGGAACACTATACTGAACAGCGGACGCTATCTGTTGAATTTATTTAGAGCTGTTTCCAATGCAACTATCACCTGGTCCATAATACAGATTAACGGCATTGTTGAATAGACCATTATAATGGAAAAAACAGAAATATTGCTTTTTTTGTCACTTGGCCCGTTATATATATATATATCCATTCTTCATATGCACAGTACATCTAAATTACGTACAGTTGTATAAGGTATAGAGTATAGAGTATTGTTTATTTCTTGGAAAAAACTTGGTAAAAGTGAAAAAATGTTTGTTTTGTCTGATGAAAATCAGCCCGAGTTAGCCGGATTTCTGGGTTATTGGAGGCCGACTTATCGGGGTTGCACTGTATCTTTTAATACAGAAACTTACGAGTACTCTATAATATGAAAATGAAAGGCAGTTTATGTTTCATTTTGGTTCAGAAGATGTTCAAGCATCCCCTTACGTACGTTTCACTTTCCCCAGAGATCACCAGAGGGGATATATGATCAGTTCTGATCACCTCTGAAACATAAGCTGTCTTTTATTTTATTCTTCTTCTTCTTCTTTGAGTGCCTCTCCTATCGGAGATTAGATATCATTAGGGCGATTCTAATTTTATTTACTGCTGTTTTGAACAATTCGTTAATGGTACAGCCAAACCACTCTCTCAAATTTCTCATCCAGGACATTTTTCTACGGCCTGCATTTCTTCGTCCTTGGATTTTTCCTTGCATTATAGGAATGTGTACTTTTGTCCCCTCATCAGGTGGCCTAAGTATTCAAGTTTTCTCTTTTTTATATTCAGTAGAAGTTCTGGCTCGTTATTTATTCTGCGTATTACTTTTTCATTTGTAATTTTATCCACCCAACTTATTCTTATTATACGGCGATAGCACCACATCTCAAAGCTTTCAAGATTTTTAATATTCCTCTGTTTAAGAGTCCATGACTCAACACCGTAGAGCAAAGTACTGAATACATAGCCTTTTAACATTCTAGTTCGTAGATGGATACTAATATCACGATTACAAATAATTTTTTCATTTTTATAAAAGTAGACCTGGCAATTTCAATACGTCTTTTTATCTCGTGATTTTGGTCACCTGTTTCATTGATGAGGGTTCCCAAGTATTTGTATTCGTTTACTTTTTCAAGTTGGGTACCGTTTATTGTGATACTAGTGTCATTTATTGGATTCTTACTGAAGGTCATACATTTGGTTTTTTTGACGTTCATCCTTATGCCGTAGTTATTACATATCTCATTCATACTTTCAGCTAGATGTTGTAGATCTTCCGCTGTTCTTGCCATTATCACAGTATCGTCAGCATATCGAATGTTATTGATAACTTCTCCATTGACTATTATCCCTTCGTTTGCATATGAGAGAGCTTCTTGGCATATTTATTCGCTGTAGATATTAAACAAGAGCGGTGAGAATATACAACCCTGTCGTACTCCTCTACGTATTTCTATTTGATCCGATGTTTGGTCTTCTATTTATATATTAGCTCGCTGATTCCAGTAGAGATTTAATTTTATTTTATTGGTTTACCCATATTGTGAGTACACGGAACCAAATTTCGTTGGAATTTTTTCCTAGACGAATGGACGGAATGTGACTGCATATTGTACAGTTCCTTTCGTCTCCTTGATTCGTCGTCTGCTTGCCTTCTAAAGTGTAAAAGGCAAAGATTAAGGATGTACCCAGAAATTGGTTCCACGGTAGGGGTTTTCACATTTACGGATCTGGGACTTCTCATTTAGGACTCTACTTTCTAATATTTATAAGTTTATAGACCGAGAGCTGGTAGAAAAGTATTAACCTTTTTATATCTATACTAAGGATTTCCAGGGTTTTCACTGTGTTTCCTCACTCAACAATTCTCTCCAACTCTTTCTGTTTTGCCAGTCTCCTTTCTGTAGATTTCTTCTCTCCATTGCTTCGTACACTTCATCTCTGAAGAATCTTCGGTGTCTACCTCTGTTCTTTCTTCCTATTGGGCTCCACTGTAATATTCTATTTATCCAACGATTTTGGTCTGCTCTTCTAACATGTCCGTACCAGGTTAATCTCTTTTGTTCGATGAAGTCTATTATATCTGAGTTCACACTCATTCTTCTCTTAATTTCTATGTTTCTTTATTTGTTATTCTTATCCCTTCTTGTTACTTTACAACTTCTCTTCAGGAATTCCATCTCTGTTTCAATTCATTTATTGTCCAATTTTCACACCCATAAGTGAGGATGGTAAAAAAGAAAAAAGAAATGTGAAAGCGATACATAAACACAAATGAAGAGCAAGGCAGAGACGAATACAGAAGACAGAGAAATATAGTGAAAGAACTAGTAAAAGATGCGAAGAAGAAGAGCTGGAAGGAATTCGGTGAAGAATTGAACGAAGGTTTTGGGAATAACAATAAACAGTTTTGGAATAAAATAAGAAGCATGAAACGAACAAGAAGGAAACAAATAAGAGGAATTAGAAATGAGCGAAATGAATTGAAAACAAACATACAAGACATACTAACCATATGGAATAAGCACTATACAGAAAAATTCGAGGCAAGTAACCAACAAAATGAGGAGTGAGGACAGCAAGCAAGAGAAGTGGATAGAGACAATCGAGTAGACGAAATTCATATTAAAGATATTGAAGAAGGATTGACAAGAATAAAGATTGGAAAAGCGGGTGGTGCCGATGACATAGATCCGGAGATGATGAAGTACGTGGGAGAACGAGGCAAGCTTTGGCTACTGCAAATAATGAGGGAAGCATGGAGAACAGAAAAGATACCGGAAGACTGGGAAGAAAATTTATTGATACCAATACACAAGAAAGGAGATTAAGCGGAATGTGATAACTATAGGGCTATATGCTTAGCATCAGTGGCATATAAAGTCTACACAAGGATAATAGAAAGGAAGCTCAGGAAAGAACTTGAAGGAAAACTAGAAGAAAAACAAGCGGCTTTTAGGAAAGAAAGAGGAACAACAGATAATATATACATACTGAGAAATATAATTGAAAGGAAAAACGAAATAGGAGAAGACTAATATATTACGTATATAGATATTAAAGCTGCTTTTGATTCTATAGATAGAAAAGTAATATGGTCAGTAATGGAAGATCTGCAAATCCGGCAAAAGATAGTAAGCGTGGTAAAAAGTACATATAGAAACGTACTTGCTAAAGTACAAATAAACGGAAACAGATCGCCAATAATAAACCTAAGGAGAGGAATAAAACAAGGGGACAGTCTCAGCCCAGTTTTGTTTATATTAGTAACGGATAGAGTAATGAAGAGCGCTAAAAGAGGTCAAGGCAATTACAGTCAATAATAGGGTACAGGAATTTAGTACCAGTGAGAATGGAGGGATTACTATATGCAGATGACTTAGTAATAATAGCAGACAATAAAGAGAAAATGCAAAATCTAATCAATATATGGGTGGAGGAAATAGAAAATTTGAAAATGGAGGTAAATGTAAAGAAAACGGAGACCATGATAGTAACCCAAAAGAAAAGGGAAGAAATAAACCAAACAATATTTAGGTGCAAAAACGAAATAATAGAAACAGTCTCGACGTTTGAATACCTGGGAGTAATAATATCAGAGGATGGAAAGATAGATCAAGAAATCTCATACGGAGCGAAAAAAGCAAATAAGATCTACTATGCACTAAATAAAACAATATTTGGAAAGGAAGAAATAGATAAAGAAATAAAACTGAAGGTATACAACGCAATCTCTGTACCAACTTTAATAAATGCAAGTGAGACATGGGTAAACAATGCAAAAATAGACAGTACAATAAACGCAGCGGAGATGAAATAGTTAAGAAAAATAGCAGGAAAAACAAAATTGGACAGAATAAGAAATGAAGATATTAGACAAAGACTCAAACAGGAATCGATAATAACCAAGATACAAAAAAAAATTAAAATGGTATGGACACATTAACAGAATGGACCAGGGAAGACTACCGAAGTAGGTGATGGAATCGAAAAGATATGGTAAAAGAAGGAAAGGGAGGCCAAGGAAGAGATGGATCGATCAGATTATAGAAATTGGTCAGAAAAAAGGAAAAACACATCAACAAATGAAAGAGTTAGCAAAGGACCGCAAGAAATGGAAGAGATGGATAGAAGATGAATAAAACCTCCGACGCACCTGAGGGGCATAAGGAGTTTCGAAAAAGAAGAAGAAAATAAGTGAGGATCCTTCTTGTCAGGCTATTATATATTTTTCTTTTTGTTTTTTATGCTGATATTCGTATCCCACAGTACGGGTTCAATTTTCGTATGCAGTCTCTTGTTTGTCCTAGTCTATTTTTTATATCTTCTTCCGTTGTTTCTTTGTTTGATATTATGAAACCTAAATACTTGTACTTGTCTGTTCCTCTGATTTGTTTACCTTCGTTTATTTCCAGCTGCTTTATTTCTGTATTCTCCGTTGTTAGGTATTCAGTATTCTTTAGGTTTATTTCCATCCGATTCTTTGTATATTCCTGTTCCATGTTTCTCATAAAACTGAGGTCATCTTCGTCTTGTGCTATCACTATTTTATCGTCAGCAAAACTTAGGGTATATCGGGTGGTGAATTGGAAAAAGGACCATAGGAAACTCAATGCAAAATTCCAAATTGTTGAATTCCTGCTTCCCTAATTATTTTACATCAAAAGTCATAAGAAACTAAGTATTTGTAGGGGATTGAAATCTACATCGAAAACAGCTGTTAAATTTTTTCTACAGACAATTATTATTCAAAATTTTGTAAAAAATATAATCCATTTTAAACAGTATCACGCCAAAGTTAGGCGACACACAGTGCAATAATGTATATGTTACAGTTCAAGTTGATTCTCAGTTAGAGTCGACTCCAACTAGTTGGAGTCAACTCCAACTGAAACGAGCAGTAAAAGTTGATTTTAAAAATTTAAATTAACTTGTACTAGTTGGAGTTGGCTCTTCCTGGATCGATTCAGTAAATGTTGATTATACGAGAATCTCAAGTGCATTTTTGATGAGTGTGCGTTTCTTTGTCTTGACCGTTTTAACTACTTATTAGTAGAGTCTGTAAGGTCGTCCCCGTTAGGTTAATTATTCTGATTCGATTTTTTGCACAAACTTACTCAAAGAAATACATCCTTATAACAAATACACAGGGTGTCACGCGGTACCGCGGTCGAAAAGTTGTTTAACCAATTTTTGTTAAATTCAAAAAAATAATTTTTATCTACTTTATCTCATATTATGTAAGTAAAGGTTTTATTGTGTGAAAATTGTAAATATAGATAGCAGTACATGAAGGGCTTAAAGTGTGTCTGAAGTAACAATGTATCTTAAATGGCTTTTAATTTTTCGCACTGTTTTTTAGCACACTTTCATATAAACTTTCGCCTTCGGGAGGAAATCAGACTCGCCCTTGCAACGGCAACTGAAATGCTCACAAAACAGCGACCACGGAAGCAAAGATGGATGACAGAGGAAATATTGGATTTAATGGATAAAAGAAGAAAATTCAAACAGCACAAAGCAATGTACAAAGCATTAAATAGAACCATTTAACAAAAAATAAAAATTGCAAAAGGAAAATGGATAACAGAACAATGTGAAGAAATCGAAAACTTATATAAAAAAACATGATGACTTCCATCTGTATAAGAAACTCAGGAATTCACAAGCACGACATATTCACAAGGACTAAATAATCTAATCAACGCAGAAGGCAAACTGATTTCAAGCCCAGAAGAACAAATAAACATGTGGGAAGACTAACGACGAAGCTCTTCCAATACTGAAGTTCGAACTGGAATATGCTCTACGTCAACTAAAAAACAACAAATCTGTAGGAAAAGATGAAAAACCAGCTGAGCTGTTGAAGTTAATCAACGAGAAAACTTAGACCTTCTTCTTGGACTATTTAATAATGTTTACAATACAGGGACTATCCCTAAAATATGGCTTGAATCAGTTTTCATACCACTACCTAAAAAGAAGAATGCCAAATTATGCCAGGACTTCCGCCTTATAAGTCTATTAAATAACATTCTAAAGCTTTTCTTGCGTATCATACAGAATAGACTATACAGTAGAGTCTCGGTTATCCGCCCTTCATTTATCCGCCGTTCCGTTTTATCCGCCGCTCCATTTAAGTAATAATTTTTTTTTCAAATTTTTATAACTTTGAAAATATTAAAGAACGAGTAAAAATTTTTTAAGATGAGATAAAATAAGCCGAGCATTCCGAGCAACAAGAAGAAAGAGCTGTCGATATTATGATGCTACAAGATGGCGAGTATTGGCAGCAACAAAACGAGATAAATCAGCAAGGCAGATGAAAATCGCTAGTTTTTTTCGTTCATCCTAAATCATTCTATCTACAATGTCCAATGTCAGTCAAAATTAAACTGATTCTCTTCTTCTTCTTCTTGTGCCACTCCTATCGGAGACTGGAAATCATCAAGGGCCCAACTTGTGTTTCATTTAACGCTCCCTATTATCCGCCATTTTTGCTTATTCGCCCTTCCGTCGGCCTGTTTATGGCGGATAACCGAGATTCTACTGTATTATAAAAAATGTGATGAGGTCACCGGTCAAGAACAATTTGGCTTCAGGAAAGGTGTGGGGACACGAGAAGCAATATTCTGTCTTCAAACTCTGGCACAAAGATAAGCAAGCAGACCTTTTTATCTGTTTCATAGATTTTGAAAAAGCGTTCGATAGGGTGACGCACAAGACCTTGATAGAAAGATTGAACAACATCGGAGTCGACAAAAGAGATTCTAAAATTATAGAGGCTATTTATTGGAATCAGGCAGCAATCGTAAAGACCAATGGTAATACGTCAAGGCCAATTGAAATACAACGAGGTGTTAGACAGGGTTGTGTGCTATCACCCATACTTTTAACGTCTACTCTTAGGTAATATTTGAGAACTCTTTATCGCACTCTTCAGAAAGAATCAGGATCAACGGTCAGAGAGTAAATAACATCCGCTATGCAGATGACACAGTATTAATGACTGATTCGGACCATAGTCTGCAGATACTGTTGGATAGGGATACTGAGAGTTGTGAAAAAATGGGGATGAAGATCAATACTGCGAAAACCAAAGTTATAAAAATATCAAGGAACAAAAATTTACCTCTTCCAATAAATATGTGAAACACCAACAGCTTGAATACGTAAGCCAGTACAAATATCTTGATTGCTGGTTCAACAATCAACTTGATTATAAACAAGAAGTCAAGAGCGAAAATATAGGTAGCCCGACAGGGGTTTATCAAAATGAAAAGCTTATTTTGTAACAGTAGCATTAATATCAACCTTAGATGTCGTTTTCTGCTTATGTCGATTACTATGTGTGGTCAATACTTTTGTATGGAACGGAGGCCTGGACACAACACAATACTGATGAACAAGTTGGACGCCTTTGAACTCTGGCTTTATAGAAGTGATTTGAAAATACCTTGGACAACCCACACCACCAACGAATATGTTCTGAGGAGAATAGGTACAGGTAGGGAACTGCTAAAAATCATTAAAGTCAGAAAAGTTAGCTACCTGGGACACATAATGAGAAACGAAAAGTACCGCCTCACGCAACTGATCATCCAGGGTAAAATTGAAGGAAAACGGGGTCCCGGTAGGCGCCAGATTTCATGGCTTAGAAATATCAGAGACTGGACCGGCCTTGATTCAACATCTTTGTTTAGAGCCGCATTGTGCTGCAGTGTAGTCGCTAACCTCCACTAAAGGAGAAAGCACCACAAGAAGAAGAACTCTCGCCTTGTCATGGTGATGACATGTGAGCAATAAATTACAAAAAAAGTGTTTTTGTAGTTTGACAGAAGTTTGAATTTTTAAATGTCAAAATGGTGCAATGGTGCATCTCACTCGCACTCACATTGGTAGCTGCGTCAATATGCTCCTAGCGCTCATTGTTAATAATTAAAAATAACCCCTTAGTTTAGTAATAAAATAATAACAAAAATTTCTTCAGTATCTTGTAGGGGGGTCGTTAAAATTTTATTTGGTGACTTTCGGTCTTTCTCGTGACTTTCGGTGACTTTCTCGTCACTTTCGGTGACTAATATAATTTTTAACTGAGTTATTAAGCCTTGAAAATGGTAATTTTCGTATTTTGAAATAAATATAACAATAAACAAGTATGAACAATAAATTTTACAGAAAAATCACAAAAGACCTCTTTTGACCTTGCTCCGAATGACCCAAATGATGTAAAGAAAATTGTCCTAAATGAATTTTTTTTGTGAGTTTGTTTAAAAAAGTTGTTTAAACAATTTTTCGACCACAGTACCATCTGACACCCTGTGGATTCGTTATAAGGACCTCTTTTTGAGTAAGTTTTTGCAAAAAAATCGAACTGGAATAATTTACCTATCGGAGGCGACGATACAGCCTAGAATATAAATATCACAATTTGAACATAATTATTTCCAGTAACATTTAATTTCTAGAATAATGACGTCATCTACGCTTTTTTAAATGAGAATAGGGGTCATGTGATAGCTCATTTGAAAGGTAATTAAAGGTGACGTCACTACTATGGTATATATGCCAAAAAGTCGTAATTTAAAAATAAAAATTGACCTGTTTCGGGATTTCTTTCTAAAATCGTCCATTCTCGAGAAAATGAATTTATTCCAACCTTTACGTGCTCACTGTATATTATGAAAGTCAGAAACTAAAAAAAATCAAAGATTAAAGCTACCTCTATAAGATCCTGAAGAAATGTTTGTCATTATTTCATTAATAAGATATTATTTCTAATTATCAACAATGAGCGCTAAGCGCGTATTGAGGCGGCCGTCAATGTGAGTGCGAGTGAGATTCACCATTGGACGGCCCAAATGGTGCATCTCTTTAGCACTCACCATTGACGGCCGCCTAATACGTACTTAGCGCTCATTGTTAATAATTAAAGATAAAGCTTAGTAATAAAATAGTGACAAAAATTTCTGCTGGATCTTGTACAGGGGGCTATAAACTTTGATTTGGTCACATTCTGACTTTCATAATAATGGATTTTAACTGAGTTATTAAGCCTTGAAAATGGCTATTTTTGCATTTTTCAAATTTTAAATCGCGTATAACTCGACAACAATCAATTTTAGAGAAAAATCACAAAATACCTTTTTTTGCTCAGAATAACTCAAATGATCTAAAAAATTGTTCGAAGTGAAAAAATTATTTTTGTGAATTTGTCTAAAAAAAATTGTTTAAACAATTTATCGATCAAGGTACTGCCTGGCACCAAGTAGATTTGTTATGAGGACCTCTTTTTGAGTAAGTTTGTGCAAAAAATTCGAATCGGAGCAATTTCACTAACGGGGACGACGATACAGCCTAGACTAATTTGAACATATTCAGTAACATTTAATTCCTAGAATCGGCTGTTTGTGTGAATCAGAATCAACTTTTACTAAATGGCATTGGGAAGAGTATACTTTTCCTAGTTGGAGTCTACTTTTACTAGTAAATGTTGAATATAAATCTTCATTTTATATTTATAATCAACTTTTACTGAAACCAGCCGTTAGAGTCGACTCCAACTAGTTGGAGTCAACTCCAACTGGATAATCAACTTGAACTGTAACATATATAAGGTTGCATTTGGTGACAATGGAGTTATTATATTAACAATTTTTTAACTGCCACTTCTTTATTTATTTTATCATTTCTTGTTTAAAACACAATAAACTTGATAAGATACCCTCAGTTAAGGAGATAGTATTAATAATAATGATGTTTTATTCAGTCAATAGTGTCCGTACTGTCAGTTAAATAGTAACGTGTGGCCAAACTTGCACACACATACCTAATGTACAAATACATTATATTTTTCAAAATTTTGGAATGTATTTAAATCGTAGAGCAATTGTAACTTTTAATACAGATTTCAATCCTCTACAAATAGCTTCTCATGACTTTTGATGTAAAATAATTGGGGAAGCAGGAATTCAACAGTTTAGAATTTTACACGTAGTTTCCTATTGCCCATTTTACGATTCACCACCCTGTATAGGTATTTGTTCTTTACTGGTATACCCATTCCTTCGCACTACTTTCTTTTCCATGGTTTTAGGGTATTTTCCAGGAATATTTTGAACAGGGTAAGGGATGTGGAGCAGCCCTCTAGTAGTCCCTTTGTCGTCTTAAATGGATTGAATATTCTATTGCCCGTTCTGATGGCCACTTTGTTATTCTTGTAGAATACTTTTACTGCTTTTATTAATATTCATGGAACTTCGATGTCTTCCATTGCTTCCCATAGTTCGGTTCTAGTTAGCAAGTCATATGCCTTCTCAAGATCTAAAAATGCCGGACGGATCTGTTTTTGCCATTCTTTTTTCTATTGGTTGTTCGACCGTGTAAATGTGATCTAAGCATGCTTTCCCCACTGTGAAACCTGCCTGGTCTTCTCCGATTTTATTTTAACTTAAAGAAAATATGTTTGAGGTAATTTGAGACAAGTTTTCTTAGACAATTCAATTCAAACCAAATATATGTCACTGGAGCAGTACTAGTCATTATAAAATTACCCAGATCCTACTGCAGTCACTGTATTGATTAATTGGACAGTCTTGTGAGTGGAGAGTACACGATGTATCTGCCATGTACTGGACCCCGCTGGTTTACTACCGGATATTAGCTACGAAGGCCAAATTCCACGATGTAAACTGAACAACGAGGTGGATTTTGGCTTCGGGCATAGTTGTCAATGTCCTTGGTTCTTGTTTCTCCTTGTAATCCTGCTTCTTTTATGCTTCGTTGGAATATATTTCAGAGTCCTTTTTGTTATTTCATCTGCACCAGGAGATTTTCTTGGCGAGTCTTTTATATCATCTCCTTCACCTCGCTGGCTGAGGAGGAGGGAATGATTGCTAATTCATCTCGGTTTTTGGTCATTTCTTCGATAAACGCAATGTCTTCTTTTTGATGATAGTTAAGGGTTATTAATAGAATTCTCTTTCAAGAGTTCTTCTCATCACTTTTGTTTTTTACGGAGTAGATGATTCCATTTTCCCTATGTAGAGGTAGAATTAATTTATATTCTAACCTTAATATTCTTTGGAGTCTCCAAATGTCTTTCATATTTTGACCCCTTTCTTCGGTTTCTTAATGAATTTGTCCCGCTTTTGGTGTCTGTATTTGTTTTGCAGTGTATTTGTTTTTGTTGGGTTGATGCGCTCTGTTTAGGTGTCTGTTACCTTTTCATGAAGTGGTTTGCTTTTGCGCCTTGTCACTGAGTTCGTTGAGTCTCACTGGTGGTATCGATGTTTAGGTGGATGTTGGATGTTGTGTCCGCTGAGGAGGACGTCTTCAGAGTTTAGTCAGAGAAGAAAGGGACTGGTTTCTAAAACGGTTGACTAAATTTACTGATTTAAAATATGAAAAATATGAAAGATATAATGAATTTGAGGCGCGTTGATATCTATTCTGCTGTATGCTTCTCACAACACTCTGCAGCGCTTCTTGTGATTTGTCCTTTCTCTGTGCGGGGTCTTATTCGCCAGTTTAGTTGCGTGTTTGACTTCTACGTGTTTGTTTTTTGTACAGTTGATTTCCAGGCAGTTTCCACTTTCACTAATAGTTAGCATCAAATAACTATGAATCAAATAACGATACTTTTTTTGAAGTAGTAGTTATTAAAAGTATAATAAGATCAATAAAGAAATAATTTTTATCGGAAATAAATATTAAATAAATTTTGATATTGATATTACATGTTTAAAACCAAGCAATTGATACCGATACATTGATGTTATCAGGGCCGGATTTACCGTAAGGCCAACTAGGCCCGGGCCGAGGTTTGAGGGGCGCCCGCGGCGCGCAGCGTTTGTTAGGCAACAGACAACAACCGTTCATGAATTGACAAAAGTTTCAAAATGAATGCTTATTTGTAGCCTCCATAATTTAGGGAAGGAAAAAACCATGAAGGAAATAGGGAAGTGCAATTTAAAAAAAATACTTTAAATTGTTCCTCGGACGCAGACACGGTACACACACTATCGTGGGGCGCCAACAGCCATACCATGTTGAATACACCGAACATGCGTAACCGCCTCGCCCACGCCCTCCTCCACTTCGCCCCCGTCCGCCAGTAAACGTCTCGCTGCGGCTGAGATTGCATCAGTGGTAGTACCGCTCCGTATTGGTTATGCCTGTGCTTTGTTTGCTTTTAAGATAGTTTTCTGTGAGAGCTAACTCCTACAATTAAGCTACCAATTTATTCAGTCTTCGTTTATTCGTGGGTTTAATGATTTCTAAAAACGCTCGCGATTGCTTAGAATCTCATGAAAACTCAGTATCACGTAAGGACTGTGTGGCAAAATTTAAGCTCAGGACTAGTGCGTCTGGTCGTGTGGATGAAGCAATATGTAAACAGTTCGAGTCTGAAGTTAATTATTGGAGGGAGGTCTTACGACGTGTGTGTGAGGTCATTAGGTCGTTAGCAATGAGAGGGCTTGCGTTTCGAGGAGATAACGAACATTTTGATAGCGACACCAAAGGCAATTTTTTAGCTACGTTAGAGTTAATTGCAAAGTTTGACCCATTCTGAGCCGCTCACATTGAAAAATTCAGTGAAAATAGAAGTGGAAATACGTCCTATTTGTCAAAAACAGTGTACGAAGAACTGATTTCAGTTATGTGGGCCGAAGTCCAAAGTATTATTGCCAAGGAAATAAAAGAGGCTAAATATTTTGGAATAAGCGTGGACTCGACACCCGATATATCCCACATCGACCAATTGACTTTCATAATAAGCTATGTTGCGTCTAGTGGTGAGCCAGTAGAAAGATTTGTAGGTTTTATGGCAAACATTGGCCACAAGTCGGAACAGCTTTGCGATGCCGTACAGGAGAAGTTAGAAGAGCTCGGTTTAAATATAAAAGATATGCGAGGCCAGTCTTACGACAATGCAAGCAACATGTCCGGCAAATACTCTGGACTGCAAGCGCGGATTGCTGCCTTGAATCGTTTGGCTGTTTATGTGCCCTGTTCACCCCATTCATTAAATTTAGTAGGATCTCATGCCTCTGACTCTTGCCAAGAATCATCGAGATTTTTTTGACCCTCCAGGAACTCTATAACATTTTTACTGCTTCAACGCATCGTTGGGAAATCTTAACAAGCAATATTACACGCGTTTTACAAAACCTTTCAGTAACTCGCGGGTCAGCGCGATCCGATGCTTGTCAAAATCTGAGGGAAGGCTGGCCTGGTATCGTAGTAGCTCTTCAAAGCATACAGGCGGACCAAAGTCAAAAGGCCGCTACTCGAAGTGAGGCAAAAGGTATTCTTACGAATTTACTCCAACTGGAAACTGCTATTCTAGTTGTATTTTGGAACGCAATTTTAAAAAGGTTTAAAGTTGTCAGCGAAAAGCTCCAAAAAGTAAGTACGAATTTAAGCACTGTAGTTGAATGTTACGCTGGAAACCATTAAGAAAAACAAGGAGTGACGAGACAAATCAGGGAGGATATGTGCCATCTGACGGCTCAGAAAACTTTCGAGTCAAAGTATTTAATGTGATTCTGGATGTTTTAAATGCAGAGCTAAAACGGCGAAGCGAGGCTTACACTGTCCTTTGGGAAAAATTTTATTTTCTAGAAAACTTGTTAGACCTCGATGGACGTACAATTACAAAATTCGCTGACAAACTTGTGGAACTTTATGCGGAAGATTTAGAGTCTGTTTTGGCAGACGAGTGCATGCACTTAAAAGAGCATTTAAAGATTTCAAATTACAAAGGTACATCAGCCTCCGAACTCAACGCTTTTCTTCATAAGAAAGATTTAGGGGATGTTTACCCACATGTGAACATTGCTGTGCGAATATTACTTAGTATTCCAGTGACTAACTGTTCAGGATAAAGATCGTTTTCAGTGCTGAAACGCGTTAAAAATTGTTTACGTTCCACTACTCGCGATGAAAGGTTAAGTCCTCTAGTGCTCCTCGAGATTGAAAAAAGTATTACAAAAAACTTGGATTGTGAAAATATAATAAATGTGTTTGCCGAAAAGAAGGCAAGGAAGAAAGTGTTCTAGGAACATACTTTTATTATTATTAATTAAAGTTCGATTTTCTCTGTGCTTGTATGTTTTAATCGTAAAAATAAAACTTTTAATTCACCCCTTCTATGTTTTTTTATTAAAGGTTAATCCTCTCATCCTATTCGTCCAAGTAAGCCTTTTAATACCCTTCCTTTCACTATTCATTTGCTCATTCAATTGATACATATGCAGCTTTTAACTTGCACCGGCGGGGGGGCATCTAGGGAGGGGCGCCATTGGAGACAGGCCTATAGTGAAAAATTTGGTAAATCCGGCCCTGGATGTTATTGTTTACAATTTTTGATTGTGCTTTATGTGTTTGCCCATAATGTCAGCATGTTTTATTAAGAGATGATATACATGATATATCGTAAATTTTAATGGAATATTATAGTGAACACTCTCTGTAGAGAAAATAAGCAGTATTGCATTCTAATCATCTAAACAGTCTATGGTCGTTTACTCATGTAGTTAATGCACGACAAACCAGACACGACCACAATCTGAATTACGAACCAATTGTCTAATAGGCACAGAGTACAACTGTATCATTACATGGCTGATTGCTATTTCAAAATATTCTTTACTAAAGGGTGTCCCAAAATGACTGACTCAACATTACCAACTAAATGTAAGAACATAATGTTAGCTAGCATTTCAAGATTATTAAAAATGGAGCACTACAGGGAAAAACGATGTTTTCTTTTTAATAAATAATATAAAAATTTTTAAATGTGTCGATTTTTTTTTCAATTTCTTCTTCTTTAAGTGCCTTATCATCTCAGAACATTGGTGATCAGTCGCATGACTTTTGCAATTGTGTTGAGCTGCCCCCCCCCCCCACTTTCAAAAATTAAAAACAAATAGCGCTGATTTATGAGCTTTCATATTCCACAAATTAAAAATTTTTAGCTCGTTACACTGAGCAGGAATTTAATATTTTAGTGGGGGGGGGGAAGGGCTGAGTAAAAATAAGGATATTGAATCGATCTTTGCGGCAGAATTACGAGCTATTTATGAGCTCTTGAATTGATATAGTTTCGATTTTTGAGCTCACCCCCTTCACCCCCAAACAACCCTTTAATTGATTTAACTTAAGATAAACATGCTGAAAAAAATTAAAATATATCGTATCGCGGATATAATTTTTATAGCTTATATATTCTAAGAATAAACTCTTAAATCACGCGCATTTCGATTATTGAGCTACAACCCCTTCGCAAGAAAACCACCCTATCTTCCCGGCTTAAGAAAGAGTTGTACGTAAAATTAGTTGTAAATAAAAATTAATTATTTGGCGACTACATATCATTTAATAATTTATGAGCTCCCATAATACGCGCATTTAGATCATTAAATTGCAATTCCTTTTGTGTAGTGCAGTCACTGAAGGTAAAAATCAACTATTACCTTCAATTTCGGTGAACCTTCATCGATTTTCACGAAAATTGGTATGATACCTCATGAAACAAAGGTGGCATGGTGCCACCTTGCCCGTTTACTCTTAGGGTGGACACCGCCCTTCTCGGGGGTGAAAATTATTTTATTAAAAATAACTCCACAAATCGATAGAAGAACAAATTATGAGCAAAATTTATAAAGTTATTAAAATAAATCAATACTTTTTGAGTTATTAAAGATCAAAGATTTTAATTATTCGTGAAAAAATGCATGTTTTAAAGCGGTTTTTCGTAAATTACTGAAAAACTGTAAGTTTTTACAAAGGAGTTAATAGCAGTTTAATTCGTATAGCTTATATTCTAAGAATAAACTCTTAAATCACGCTAAATTCGATTATTAAGCTACAACCCCTTCGCAATAAATCCACCCCATCTTACCGGCTTAAGAGAAAGTTGTACATAAAATGCAATAAATTAATTATTTGGCGACTACATATCATTTAATAATTTATGAGGTTCCAAAATACGCGCATTTAGATCATTAAATTGCAATTCCTTTTGTGTAGTGCAGTCACTGAAGGTAAAAATCAACGATTACCTTCAATTTCGGTGAACCTTCATCGATTTTAACAAAAATTGGTGAGTGGTTCGACGATACCTCAAGAAACAAAAGTGACATGGTGACACCTTACGCCTTTACCCTGAGGGTGGATACTGCCCCTTCTCGAGGGTGAAAATTATTTTTTATTAAAAATAACTCCAAAAATAGATACAAGGACAAATTATAAGCAGAATTTGTTATATAAAGTTAATAAAATAAATCAATATTTTTTGAGTTTTTAAAGATCAAAGATTTTAATTTTTCGTGAAAAAATGCACGTTTTAAATCATTACCACAAACCTTTGGAAAACCTTGAAAAACCTTTTATTATTAATTCAAAGTTAGTTATAAGTAACTAAATGTATTTTTTTTTTCGGCGAGTACTCAAATCTAATTATTCAAGCCTAATTAACAGGAAAATGATACATTTTATAAAATATACTTAATAAAAATTTGTCAAAGTACTCAGAAATACCTATTAAATGACCACCGAAAGAAGTTAATATCATCAAAATTAAACAAATGAACATGAAAATAATAGAACCCTTTCGAATATTTTAGTAAAAAGTGAAAAATAAAAAGAACGCAATTTCCACAAAAATTAAAACCTTTAGCAATCCCTATAAAACTTTCTTTGCTTTAGCATAAGCAATAACCTAAACATTTTGACCGATTTACGAGTAGAATGAATATTTAACCTATTATCCTAAAAAAATAAAGTATTTGAAAGATTAACAAATGTAATAGAGTTTTATAGCTCTTGAAATTACTACTCCAGGGAAATAGGGCAAAAATATACCATGTTCGGGACACTTGAGCAGCCAGGTTGCAAATGAGTTTTTTGGGTACTATATACCTAATACATTATACATACCAAAATGCCCGCCACAGTTCGGACGAGAAATTTAGTTATTAACAAATAAGTGTCAAAAATGGCAGTTTTTTCGTTTAAATCGCTACGGGTAAAAATAGAGTAATTGAATATTTTATTTATACTGTTATTCTCATAGTAGATGAGCCAAGGTTTAAAATGGCAGTTTTTTAATTTCGGTTTGATCATTTGTTACTTCAGAAATTGCAAAATAAGGCTAAAATTTCTAAAATAAAAAAATTGCTATAACTTTTGTGAAAATGACCTTAAGACTTTCATATTGTACGAAAAGTTAAGACAAACAGTCCGTATAATGCACAAAAAATTTTAAGACAATTCGTCAATTAGTTTAAATTTTATTCAATTTGTTTATCCTAATGAGCTTTTCCTTCGCAATAATATTGTTCAGAAAATAGTAACGTAATAGGAATTCCGTGAAAACTATATGAAAGAAGAAAAGTCATGATTTCAAAGTGTTTAAAAAAAATCATTAAAAATTCATTTTTATTATTCCGAAAATATTTTACTAAAGTAGGGTCATTTTTACTTCGTAAACAATTTGAATAACTTTGTTAGTATTGACTGTAGATTAAAACTACTTTGGGATTTGAAATGCTGGTATTTTTATACGAATTTTCAAAAAAAAACACTTTTTGCCTAGGTTAATTACAGTCAAAGTTAGCCACTTTTTTTATTTAATTGACAGCTACTTTTTTTATAAGAATTAAGCAACCCAACCAGCGACATTTCGAAGTTGAAGGTATATAGTTTATGTGTAAAAGTTTGAGTAAACTTTAAACTTCAACAGAGTTGTTAGTAAAGCTTTAAAAATAACGTTCTAACGAAATCGATTTGTGGTCGGTGGAAATGAACTATTAAAATCCGTGCACTCAAAAAATGAAACTGATTCTTCAAACATATGCTGCGATTAATATCTCCAGAGCTTGTTGATGGATTTTGATCATAATTTTTGTAAATTGTATGTACTCGTAGTTTTGTAGAGTACGTTATGTGCGTAAATCCCCACCTAACATTTCAAAATGTTAGGGGGAGTTCCCCTTATCACTCAGGGATATGAAAAATAGATTACGACCGATTCTAAGACCTACCGAATATACATATATAATTTCATAAAAATCGGTCAAGCGGTCTCGGAGGAGTATAACAACAAACACTGTGACAGGAGAATTTTATAGATGTAAATATATAGATGGGTATTAACAAATAGGGGTTGGTGATGGAAAAGTGTAAATTAAGGGTTGTATGTATTTTTTAATCCTACATCATATAAAATTAAGATAGACAGTTTTGTCCAAAAAAATAAAAAAAATGTCAGGGTCACCCTCCTTATAACTTATAACCCCCCTTATAACCCCCTTATAACCCCCCTTATAACTTATGGATATGAAAAATAGATTAAAACCTATTCTTACTCCCATAGGATACACTTGTAAAATTTCATAAAAATCGGCCAAGCCGTTTCGGAGTAGTATGGTAACTAACACTGTTACAGGAGAATTTTATGTATATTGAAGTAACTGTGAATTAAATAATAAAAGTGGCTAACTTTGACCGTAATTAACATAGGCAAAAAGTTTTTTTTTAAATTTGTGTAAAAATACCAGCTTTTGAAATTCCAAGGTAAATTTACTCTACAGTCAATATTAACAAAGCTATTTAAATTGTTTTCAAGCCAAAAATGACTCTACTTTTGTAAAATGTTTTCGTAGTGACAAAAATTACTTTTTAATGATTTTCTTCAATAATTTGAAAACAAGACTATTGTTCTTTCATGTGGTTTTCACGGAATTTCTATATAATTATTATTTTCTGAACAATAACATTACAAAAAAAAGCTCTTTGGGAAAAACAAATTGATTAAAATTTAAACTTATTGACGAATCGTCTTATAATTTTTTGTGCAGTGTATGGACTCTTTGACTCAACTTTTTGTGAAAAATAAAAGTCGTAAGTTCACTTTCGCGAAAGTTATAGCAAATTATTTATATTCGAAATTTTAGTTTTATTTTGCTATTTTCGAAACAACAAATGATCGGACCAAAATTTAAAAACTGCCGTTTTAAACAATGGCTCATCTACTAAAAGAAGAATACTATAGATAAGATATATAATTATCTATTTTTACCTGTAGCGATTTAAACAAAAAAACTGCCATTTTTGACCCTTATTTGTTAATAACTAAAATTCTCGTCCGAACTGTGACGGGCATTTTTGTATGTATAATGTATTAGGTATGTAGTACCCAAAAAACCCATTTGAAACCTGGCTGCTCAAGTGTCCCGACAAAAACCTTATCTCCCTGTAGTATACCTTTCAAATAGTTGGATGTGCCTGATATCATAAAAATTAACAGAGTTATTAAAAAAACAATATTATTTTTTTGGAAACATTTTTGGAGTATAAATTTTGATTCTATCAACTTCTCCTGGAGCTCATTTTATAGGTATTTCTAAGTTCTTTGACAAATCTTTATTAAGTGTTATAAAATGCATCGTGTTCCGGTTATTTAAGTTTGGATCCTTAGATTTGAATACTCGCAGAAAAAAAATATACATTCAATTACCCATAAGTAACTTACTTTAAATTAACATTAAATGGTTTTTCAAGTAAGGAATTTATTATAGTTTTTATTAGCTTCAATTCTAGTGATGAAAAATTTTTTGTAAAAAACAGTTTTCAGTTTAGTTTTCAAAATAGTTCTTTTACAGTTTTTGGGGTATTTATGAAAAATCGCTTTAAAGCATGCATTTTTTTTTAACAAAAATTAAAATTTTTGATCTTTAATAACTCAAAAAGTATTTATTTATTTTAATAACATTATATAACAAATTTTGCTTAGAATTTGTCCCTCTATCGATTTGTGGGGTTATTTTTAATAAAGTAATTTTCACCCCCGAGAAGGGCTGATATCTACCTTAGGCTAAAACTTTAAGTTGGTACCATAGTATTTTTGTTTCTTGATGTATCCTCTATCCTCTCACCAATGTTTGTGAAAATAAATGGAGATTCACCCAAATCGAAGGACATAGTTGATTTTTACCTTTAGTGACTGCACTATAGAAAGAATATAGTGACTGCACTATAGAAATTGCAATTCAATAATTCAAATGCGTGTATTTTGCAAGCTCATAAGTTATTAAACGATATGTACCTAGTCGCCAAATAATTAATTTAATTCATGTTAAGTACAGCTCTCTCTTAAGCCGGGAAGATGGGGTGATTTTCTTGCGAAGGGGTTGTAGCTTAATAATCAAAATTCGCGTGATTTAAGAGTTTATTTTTAGAATATAAGCTATACGAATTAAACTACTATTAACTCTTTTGTAAAAACGTACAGTTTCTAGAGATTTACGAAAAACCGCTTTAAAACATGCATTTTTTTCACGAATAATTAAAATCTTTGATATTTAATAACTCAAAAAGTATTGACTTATTTTAATAACTTTATGAATTTTGCTTATAATTTGTCCTTCTATCGATTTGTGGAGTTATTTTTAATAAAATAATTTTCACCCCCGAGAAGGGGCGGTATCCACCCTCAGGGTATAGGCGCAAGGTAAACACCATGTCACCTTTGTTTCATGAGGTATCGTCTAACCACTTACCAATTTTCGTGAAAATCGATGAAGGTTCGCCGAAATTGAAGGTAATAGTTGATTTTTACCTTCAGTGACTGCACTACACAAAAGGAATTGCAATTTAATGATCTAAATGCGCGTATTATGGGAGCTCATAAATTATTAAATGATATGTAGTCGCCAAATAATTAATGTAATGCATTTTATGTACAACTCTCTCTTAAGCCGGGAATCTTGCGAAGGGGTGGTAGCTCAATAATCGAAATGCACGTGATTTAAGAGTTTATTCTTAGAATATATAAGCTATAGAAATTATATCCCCGATACGATATATTTTAATTTTTTTCAGTATGTTTATCTTAAGTTAAATCAATTAAAGGTTTATTTGGGGGTGAAGGGGGTAAGCTCAAAAATCGAAACTATATCATTTCAAGAGCTCATAAATAGCTCGTAATTCTGCCGCAAAGATCGATTCAATATCCTCATTTTTAAGTAGTGGGGGGGCTGAGTCAATCACTAAAATATTAACTAAAAGGGAAGTTCCCTAGGTTGGCTGTATACCATATAGTTACAAAACTCTAACAAGAAGTAAAACCACTTCTATGTAAATTGGTATATTTATTAAAACTTAAAAAATCTATGTCCAATTCAGAACGTTTTCAGACCTATCGGTCCTTCATCAGTGAATCTACAATAAAATAAGTAATCCCACTATTAGAATTGAAAGATGGTTGAAATTTTTAAAAGCTAAAAAAGTGTGGTTAGATTACTTACGTGCATACTTGCTAAATAGCCCCAGAACCAAACAATGGTTGAATTTAAAATTCAATTTACATTATTTAAAAATAGTTATATGTTAAAGGATATAGCCTATGGGAACATGATGAAACCCTACCAAAAACTCAATCAACCATCTTAGGCCAACTTTGACTATAAAGTGTCAAAAGTGTGTAAGGAACTGTTTGAAGTGACATTGACAGTAGAGAAAAAGGTAGTCGATTTTCAAAGTTTATTAACCAAGAGGTCATGACCCACAACAAATGATAAAGATTTTAATATCTGAAAATGTCTAACATTTTTAAATCTATTGGTTTTTGAAAAGAAAATTGTGATATACAAAATTAATTTAGAATATAAGATTATTTATGTTGACTGTACACTATAACATTAGATTGATCAAATTGATAGAAAGAAAGTTAAGCTGCTGTCAATAATAATAAAAAGATAAAAATAGATGAAGGTGAGAGAAGAGAAAGAATAAGTATTAGTTGGAATGTTATTGTACAAAATGAATAAATTGTTAGGCAAGTTAATCAAGTCTATATTGTATTGGTGGTTGTATATGTAAAAGGAAAATATTGTTATTTAAAAATAAATGCAAATTTTTGTAAATAATGGATTTGAGTTAGGATACAGTCAAATACTTAAAAGTGTGTAATATGTAAATGAAAAGGATTGTAATTATTATGAGATGTTTTATTTTTTATTTTATTTTAAAAAGTTTTGAGAGAATTCTTGTGACAAAGTGAGGGTATGTGAAGTTAAAGATAAAGAAATGTATGATTATAGCTGAGTCCAGTTGATACAAGAATGAAATTAAAATAAAAATAATATTGAAAGTGTCCTGAATAAAATAAAACCAAAGTAAGAAAAAGAATATTGATATAATTTAATTGTAATGATAATGGATCAGAATGTGAAAACTGAAATTAAGTGATGGGATGTTCGTTGGAGAGGTAAAAAATTACTTGGAAAAAGTCAAAGACAAAAAGTAGAGGGCTGTGGTGTAAGGTATAAAGACAAGAATTTTAAGGGAAAGAGAGGGAAAAAGAAAAGATAAGGTGTGGAATTTAAACTGAATGAAGTAATGAAATGAAAAAGAAGTGAAAAGATAGTAGGGTGAATTAATGAGGTGATGGTTAATAGGGTTCAGTAGTTAATAATGTTAGTTGGGTAAAGGAGTTTGGAAGCAGTGAAGGAAAGAGGAAAATTTGAAAAAAGAAGGGAGAGTAAGTTAAAAGAGAAAGAATAGGACAAAAGAGGAAGTTGAAAATAATAGGAATTATGAGAATAATTGGCGGTGAATGGGGACAAAATTGCGGTTAAGAGATGTTTGTCTATTGACACAGTTGGGACTCTTCTTCAGGTCCTTGACAATCTCCAAATCTTCGTATAAGTCTAAACGGAGTGTATTGTTTTGTTAAATATTGTATATCAACTGGACACCTTCAGGAATCTTAAGTTCATGTTTATTGACTTTTAAATGGTGTGAAAAGGCAGAAGTGGTATCTCTCTTGCTGTGTTCTGCAGATCGGGTAGAAAGGGATCTGTAAGTTCTGCCGATGAAGGTGGCATCACAATCTGAACAAGAGAGTCTGTATACCCCACTCCGGTTCATATAATGGATAGGATCTTTGGTATTAGTTAAACTTTTGCTAAGAGTGTTATTAACTTTTCTTACTTTGGTTTTATTTTATTCAGTACACTTTCAATATTATTTTCATTTTAATTTCATTCTTGTATCAACTGGATTCAGCTATAATCATACATTTCTTTATCTTTAACTTCACATACCCTCACTTTGTCACAAGAATTCTCTCAAGACTTTTTAAAATAAAATAAAAAATAAAACATCTCATAATAATTACAATCCTTTTCATTTACATATTACACACTCTTAAGTATTTGACTGTATCCTAACTCAAATCCATTATTTACAAAAATTTGTATTTATTTTTAAATAACAATATTTTCCTTTTACATATACAACCACCAATACAATATAGACTTAATTAACTTGCCTACCAATTTATTCATTTTGTACAATAACATTCCAACTAATACTTATTCTTTCTCTTCACTCACCTTCATCTATTTTTATCTTTTTATCATTATTGACAGCAGCTTAACTTTCTTACTATCAATTTGATCAATCTAATGTTATAGTATACAGTCAACATAAATAATCTTATATTCTAAATTAATTTTGTATATCACAATTTTCTTTTCAAAAACCAATAGATTTAAAAATGTTAGACATTTTCAGATATTAAAATCTTTATCATTTGTGGTGGGTCATGACCTTTTGGTTAATAAACTTTGAAAATCGACTACCTTTTTCTCTACTGTCAATGTCACTTCAAACAGTTCCTTACACACTTTTGACACTTTATAGTCAAAGTTGGCCTAAGATGGTTGATTGAGTTTTTGGTAGGGTTTCACCATGTTCCCATAGGCTATATCCTTTAACATCGGCGTTTAGCCTGTTTAATATTATTTTTAAATAATATAAATTGAATTTTAAATTCAACCATTGTTTGGTTCTGGGGCTATTTAGCAAGTATGCACGTAAGTAATCTAACCACACTTTTTTAGCTTTTAAAAATTTCAACCATCTTTCAATTCTAATAGTGGGATTACTTATTTTATTGTAGATTCACTGATGATGGACCGATAGGTTTGAAAACGTTCTGAATTGGACATATTTTATTCAATCCATTGGGATTTTTAAATTTTAATATATATACCAATTTACATAGAAGTGGTTTTACTTCTTGTTAGAGTTTTTTTTACTAAAATATTAAATTCCTGTTCAGTGTAACGAGCTCAAAATTTTTAATTTACGGAATATGAAAGCTCATAAATAGCTCATAAATCAGCGCTAATTGTTTTTTAATTTTTGCAAGTGGGGGGGGGCAGCTAAACACGGGTGACTTTTGCTTTGTCCACAGCTGACCTAAATAGTGTCGTGGTCATAGATATAATAACAAGTAGATTAGGCAAGTTCCGAAAAATAGCGTAACGCGGAGGTGTTCGGGTCGGTGGTCTATCTATCTCTCTCTACCGGCGCTTAGTTTTCTCTCTCTAGCATATGATGGCCCACCTTTTGGTAGATACGCTCACACTCGCACGGCAGACAAAGATAGCTAGACCACCGTCCTTGATATTGGCGTTACACCCTGATACATAGAGTGGCATATAACTAGCCTGGTGTATTGTTAACACGTCTTTGGTCATCGTGCTCACTCCATACACTTGCGGAGATTCCTAAGCTGGGATGTTTTAGAGATAAAATGCTGAACACATAGTAGCGTAATAAACGTATTCTTAGCATAATTTTTATCTCTGTTGGTTAGTGATTTTTGCATTTTTCTAAATGATGTTCTCGATTGTTCTATTCTGAATTTGATTTCCGACGATAAGTCCTATTTTTCATTCTCCCCAGCAGCCTAGATACGTGTATGCTTGTACTCTCTGCACCATGTCTCCATTTATTCTAATATCTGCCAAGTTATTAGCTATATTTTTGTTTTTGCTGGTGACCATCCGTTGGGTTTTTTATGTTCATTTTCAGGCGGCACATTTCTTGGCTATGGTCCATCACTTAATGTAGGAGTGCCTGCAAATCATTCCTGTCCGTTTCTAGCAGAATTGTGTCATCAGCGTATCTCAGATTGTTGATGACTATTCCATTGTCAATTATACCCTCTGTTCTATATTTTACTGCTTCTTTGAAGATTTTTCTGCATACAAATTCAACAGAAGCGGAGAGAGTACGCAACCTTGTCTAACTCCTCTCGGAATAAGAATTTCTTCAGATCTCTGGTTTTTAATTTTGATGTCACAACCCATTGCCTGACAGATGGACGATGGACAAAGAAGTTATTGGAATGGAGACCATGGGAAGATTTAAGAAGGCTAGATAAAAACTGGGTCGTTGGTTTAGTGTACTTAATAATACCATATATATTTAATATGTACGCAAAATATTATCGTTATGTTACTTTTATTCCAGCGGTTGTGGAAGAACCCGAGTTCACCGATGTCATCCAGAACATCACCGTAGCTGCAGGCAGGAACATTAGATTTGCTTGTGCAGTCAAGAATTTAGGAACGTATAAGGTAAGCCAACATTACTCATTATATAATTTTCACCCGTTTGGTTCTATGTGTTGTGATAGATAATATTATACGGAGGAAGAATAGAAGTACGTTTGAAATAAAGGTGTATTATTTGTAACGTTTTCATTTTTAGTCATAACTGCCCTAAATTTTAAATTATGCTGCATCATCAATCATTATGAAAGAACAAAAAATGAGCTCCCACAGGGAAGTGTCCTCGCACCTATTCTATACAACATATATACCAACGACCAACCCATACACCAACAAAGAAGGCAATTTATTTACGCTGATGATACTACTGTGGCAGCTCAGGGAAGAACCTTCAATGAAGTAGAAGTGAAACTGACAGATGCCCTGGGAGACTTAGCTCTATACTACGATGAAAACCATCTGAAACCCAATCCCACAAAAACCCAGGTATGTGCTTTCCACCTTAGAAACAAGCATGCCCGAAGGCCGCTGGAGGTGTAATGGCGTGGTCAGATGCTGGAACACAACGAGACGCCAAAATACCTCGGTGTACGTCTGGATAAAACTCTGTCTTACCGATACCACTGTCAAGATGTCAAGAAGAAAGTAAGTGCCAGAAATAATATCATCCGCAAGCTAACTAATACAAAATCAAGAGGGAGCACAACCACACAATCTCCGCACTTCTGCCTTAGCATTATGTTTTTCGGCCGCATAGTTTGGAGCACCAGTATGGGCAAACTCTGCCCACGCAAAGAACGTCGACGTGGCTCTAAATGAAACGGTTCGTATAATATCGGTTTGCCTGAAACGGACACCTATCGAAGAGGTATACCCCATAGCTGGGATTGCTCCACCACCCATCAGGAGATAGGTCACGTCAGAGGTAGAACCAAAAAAGCAGGAGACGGACCGAAGACAACACTTATATGACCACCAAACTCAGCCAAGTAGACTAAGATCTCGGCAAAGCTTTCTGAAAACATCAAGATCCATCCCCAATCCATCCCCAATATGCTACCGCAAGGGTCAGCTGCCGCAACACATTTTCCTCCCTCAGGGGAAATGGCTGCTGGACACAATTTACCGTATCCGACTTGGAAAGCGCTAAACAGACTAAGAACCGGCGTTTCACGTTGTGCTAGTAAGCTGAAAAAATGGGGATACCAGGAGGACGATATAGACGGAGAGCTAGAGCCGAGAAATCATCGTCATAAATAATATGGAGTTTTTCGTGTGAAATGGGTCCATTGTATATTGACAATTATGACCCCTTTTCAGCTGACAACTCAGTGGATACAGGAAGTAGCAATAAGGGATGAAAGGGGAAAGTTAGTGCAGCCATTAAAGGTTTTCACCTCCTATTTTGTTAAACCTCCATCAATTTGCATGAAAATTGGTGACTAGTTAGAGCATACCTCAAGAAACAAAACTGATTTGGTACCACTTGCACTTTTACCCTGGTGGTGAATACCACCGCTTCCCGCGGGTGAAAACTATTTTATTAAAAATAACCCCACAAATCGATAGAGGGACAAATTTTAAGTAAAATTTGTTATATCATATAATTGATGGATTCGACCGTTACTTGATGGAAGTTATCTAACAATAAAACACTGAAAACGTTGTTTTCTATACTTCCACAAAATTTATTACAACTATGTGACTACAGCTGTTTCGGCAGCACTCTGCCGAAACAAACGTTTTTAGTGTTTTATTGTTAGAAGTTATATCATATTAAAATAAATCAATACTTTTTGAGTTATTAAAGATCAAAGATTTGTCTATTTAAGAGCATATGCGTGAAGTTACGGATGATAAAAAGAACATGTTAATTAATTGTATGTTAGTAAAATATTATTTTTGTATTATTTCGAAATTTAATTGAATTTTTTTTCATTATAAACTAAATTAAAACTACTGAATATGTCCCGAAACTGGGGGTGTCCAATAATGGGTACATTTGACATATTCGAATACACTTTTGCTAAATTTATAATATCGAAATAATATAAAAATAACTTTTTAGTAACATTCAATTAATTAATATGTTCTTTTTATCATCCGTAACTTCACGCATGTGCTCTTAAACAGACAAATATTTGATCTTTAATAACTCAAAAAGTATTGATTTATTTTAATAACATGATATAACAAATTTTACTTATAATTTGTCCCTCTATCGATTTGTGGGGTTATTTTTAATACAATCGTTTGCACCCTCGAGAAGGGATGGTATCCCTTCAAAACAAAATAGGAGGCGAAAACCTTTAAAGACTACACTAACTTTCCCCTTTCATCCCTTATTGCTACTTCCTGTATCCACTGAGGTGTCAGCCTGAAAGGGGTCACAATTATCAATATAAAATAGACACATTTCACATGCCAACTCCATATTACTTATGACGATGATTTTTCGGCTCTAGCTCTTAGACTAATACCTGTGACTGTGGCGCGGTCCAGACCAGCCGGCATCTACTTTCATGCAGAGAGATGAGAGAGACCTACACAGAAGAAGACTTAATTTTAGCAAATGACAGGGCCATATATGTGACCAACCATTGGAAATTTAGAATTTAAAGTTGTTGGTGTTCTGGACACGGAAAGTAAGTAGAACTAAATAAATTAAAACTGATTTAATCTACTCTATACTATTATTTCGATCATTTTCGTTATTAATAAACCCAATAAAGGTTATAAAAAAAAACAAAAATAAAATTTCGGGATAAAAGTGTGACAAGGCTCTTTCTCCCGGCAACACTTTTATTTCACAGTATCATTTCTGCACTTCTTTCGTGCTGATTGAACCGAAATGATTCGGTTTAAGTAATTGTGTTTGTTTAAGTGATACTCTCAATTCGGATCCTGATTCTGGTTCAATTGGATAAACATTACACCGACCTGGAAATACGTTCGTTATTAATTAAATGTATCTATGGTATGTCTACAAACTAAGTGGAAATTTCCGTTTTGCTATTTTTTACGTAAAAATGTGTCTATAAGCAATTTTAATTGAAACTTTAATATAAATTGGCATGCATAGAAATAGGTCCACTTTAAACTTTTGATTTAAACTATATTTAAATTTCGTTGTATGCCATTTCGTTCGTTGTAATCCGTGACTGCACGCAGGGGTTTGTCCTAGTTGGGTCAGAGAGAGCAGCATATATGCCTCCTGATGAAAGACTAATAAGTTTCGAAACCGGTAGAGGTGCTTGCTGCACTCTCTGATTGAACTGGAATATATTGCGGCTGTAGTTTCGTGTTGCAACGAAATTGAAAATGGTTATTCATTTTTGATTTACATGTTTACTCTGATTGGAGTACGAAGGGAAACATTCTCGTTAGAAATTTGCCGCGCTGGGCAGATGGGACGTGAATTATAAATTGTAAAATTTCCTCATCTTCCTTAGTTTCAGCATCCGTTATAGCTTGCAAATTTTAGAAGCCTTGGAGGTATAACCAGAGAAGGTTCCCACAGTTTTCAATCTGGTGGGATGTAGAGTAATATTTTTGGTATTATTTTATGTGCTATTAGATTGAAAACTTAGTCTTTTGCTAGCAATTGCCGCTTGGGCATCCTTGTCATTTCGTTCGTTGCAATGCGTAACTGGGTGGGTCAGAGAGAGCAGCATATGTGCCTCTTGATGAGAGACAAATAAGTTTCGAAACCGGTAGAGGTGCTTGCTGCACCCTATGATGAACTAGAATATAATGTGGATGTAGTTTCGTGTTGCAACGAAATTGAAAATGGTAATTCATTTTTGATAAACTATATTTATTTCTGAAACTAATTACTTGCATCAGAAAGTGGATATACTGTTTGAAAGATAAATTAATACGCTTTAATATGAGTATAATTGTGTCATGAATTGCTTATCATTTATATGCGTAACAACCGACAAACAGAAAAGTGTTGTTTGATGTTTATAACGATAATAAGAAATTGGTCAAAATTTGTTATAATTGCCTTTGCAACTACGAATTGCACAAACAGTGCAATGTTTAATGGATAGTTTAATGGATACTTATATGAAAGAAGAAAACTTATAAACGCCAGGCAAAAAGCAATAAATATAGACGATCTTAAACACACCAAAACCGAATACGAACAAAAACTGACAAAACGTACTGAACTAATAGACAAAGATTCAAACCTTGAAATCTTCTTCTTCTACTTCGCGCGACTAGGATTACTCCTGTTTGTCTGCCTCTTATTCTGTTTCAGTTGTTGTTGACTGTACATTGCCTTTCCACCTTTTCGGCGGCCTTCCAACGGGTCTTCTGCTATACGGCTTGTTGTTTTTACAGATGTTCGCTAATATATCTGGTTCCATTCGGTTTACAAGTTCGTTCCAGTTTTTCTTTCTTGTTTTTATCCACCTGTTAATATTTTGAATTTTGCGTCGTTCTCGCATACTTCTGTTGCTTTGTTTGTCTATTAATGATATGCCCGCTATTGATCTTAATACTTTCATTTCGATATTGTTGATTTGTTGTCTCGTCTTTCTTGTATCGGTACTTGTCTCCGCTGCATATGTTAGGATAGGTCTTACTGTTGTGTTGTATACTTTTATTTTGCTTTCCGTGGTCAGATATTTGTTTCTCCACATGGTTTCTCGAAGGCAACCACTTACTATTGCCGCTTTTGTTGCTTGTGTTGTGGTCTCTGTTCTTATATTCCTGTCACTAGTGATCTCTACTCCTAGGTAATTGAATTTAATTACTTGTTCTACAATTTTGCCGTCTATTTCTAACTTGCATCTACGCGGCTCTTTAATTATACTATACATTTATACTATGCATGTATACACTATACATTTAGTTTTTTCTACTGATATTCTCATATTAAGTTTATTTGCTATGATATTGAAAGTGTGGAGCTGCCTTTGTGGGTCATCCTCGTTATCAGCAATTAGTACTGCATCATCGGCATAGCATAGTATCGTGATTTTATGCGCTTCCATGTGGTATCCATGTCGTTTTCTTACTTCGTGAATTATTTGATTGATCACCATATTGAGTAACAATGGGCTGAGCGAGTCTCCTTGGCTGATTCCTCCTTTTGGTTCTATGCGTTCTGTTTCTCCTGTTGGCATTATAACTCTGGTCTTGTTGTTCTTGTTAATTTCATTATTTAGCCTTATTATCTGGTGGTCTATTTGTTCAGCTTGTAATAAATTTAAGATATCATTTCGCCTCACCCTGTCAAAAGCACTTTTTAAGTCTACAAAGCACATGTATGCTGGTTTTCCATATTCAATAGACTTTTCTACTATTTATCTGATAATAAAAATTGCATCTATTGTGCTGCGGTTCTTCCGGAAGCCTTGTTGTTCATCTGCCATGTTCGCTTTTTCCTCGATTTTAAATTTTACGACTGCCGTCAACAATTTTAATATGCTGTTCATCAGACTAATGCCTCTATAATTTTCAGGATTTTTCGAGTCTCCCTTTTTGAGTATCGGTAGCAGGAGACTTTCCTTCCTTTCCGCTGGTACTACTCCGATATTTATTCTATCGACAAATAATTTTAGGAGCCATTTGAGTAGTGTTCCTTCTCCATATTTTAGTATTTCATTATTTATCTTATCAGGACCAGGTGCTTTTATTGATCAGTGATTTAGATATCAGGTGATATTAGTACTCTATCTTGGGTTTCATTAATGTTTATTTCTCTGTTCTCCTCTTCTCCTTCTCCATATAATTTCGTGAGATGCTCAGCCCATTGTGTCCCCGTAATGTTATCTATCCGTACAAATTCATTCATTTCTGTTTTTTGTATCCTTATCATCTTCCACATGTTCTGGGATCCATAGAGGTAGTATTCCTTATCTTTGGTAAATTTCTCCCAGTGTTCGTTTTTCATGTCATCTATTTCTTGGTTTACTCTATTCCTGATTGTCACGTAGTCGTCTCGTGCCTTCGGTGTCTTCACTCTTTGGTATGTTAGGAAAGCTTGTTTCTTTTGATTTGCTAGTGCTTTCACCCTTTCGTCGTACCATGGAGTTTTGTATTCCAGTTTATTTCTGTTAACTTTTCTTTTACCTAAAGCTTCTTCTGCTGATTGTATGATACTTTTTCTAATAATTTTCCAGGTTTTTTCTTTACCCTTTTTAGTATCTAGGTTACCTGAAATCTTGAATCAAAATTTAACGAATACTATAATATCAGTAGCAAAAGAATCAACCCATAATAAAGCCGATAAAGTACAAAAACTAAGCAAAGAAACACAAGATTTAATAAAAAGGAGACAGCAACTTATGCAAGACCGAACACTTAATAAAATAGATATAACAGAAAACATCAAAATAGTCAAGAAAAAGACTAAGGAAATCATAAGGAAGTACAAAATAACACAACTGAACGAAACACTACAAGATAAGAAAGACGTACGAGACTGGAAGAAGAAAACAAGCGAAGGTAGAAATATAATTACAAAACTAATTAATGAAGAAAACGAGGAAATTACAGAAATTCAAAAAATAACCATTATGATAGGAAACTACTACCAAACATTATATGAGTCAAAAGCAGAACCACCACCAGGTAAATGCGAAGAACTATTAAGTCATCTTTTATTTTTTCACAGTTTTTGTTGATATTTTCTTTGAAGAAAATAAAGAGTACCAAGTGTGTTAAAGTTTTAATACAGTTTTAATAAAGTAATGAATACTAGTGGTTTTTTTGTCTTTTTCTTTCTCTGATAATTAAAAGCCTTACGTTCCAAATAATAGGCATGTATCATCCATATAATATATCTGATTCAGTTGTTCCGAATGAATTGTAAAAACGACGAAACGAAGTTTTCCTGACGGTAAGTTAGTTGTTTGTTTTTGTGATGGCTTTCTTGGCTTACACTCGCAAAAGTCGCCAAGGGGTTTCTCCAAATTAAATAATGAAAACCCAAGGTATCTGAAAAATAACGCTTTTTCCACTAAGGTTGAAAATGTGCAAGAAAATAATATTGATGTGAAACTGTAGCAGAATAAAAACAGTTGTTTCAAAAGGACTCAAACAAACGTTGTAATATTTCAACTTGAAAATATCAAGGGAAATTATTTTAATAAAAATACAATTATGAAAAATTTACCAAATAAAAGATATGCCTTTCGTTCATATTTCTACAGAAGTTCAAAATATGAAATAAGATCAAAGAATTTTTTTAGAATTTCTCCCTTTAAAACTATTCACAGAACTTTGAAAAACATAGAAACATTTTTGCCATGGTATAACTACCTATATACACACACCCAAACTTATATGGAATCATCCTATATTTCTTACTATTTCGTGCGAATTTAAAAAAACGAACACACGAAGTGAAACAATATTTATTTTAAAGCAATTTAATAACAAATATATAACAATTAAATAAAACAATAAAGTATTTAACAAACAAATTGAAAGTAGTTGTTTTAAAGTCAATAGCATACAAAATTTCAATGTAAAACGAATAATGTTTAAATTGTTTTTATTTATTTTTTTTGTATTTTGTGGTAGTCAGTGTTATCACCTCTAGTCCTCATGCAAGCTTCAGTTTGCGTGGGCACGCTCCTAATCAAATTATCAACATTTTGTTGTGGTAGGTTGCTCCATCCTTTAAGAGCAGCTTGTACTAGCCGTGCGGTATTTTGTGGATTATCCTGGCGAGCTCTAATTTTTCTTTTAAGCATATCCCACAAATACTCTATAGGATTAAGCTCGGGTGAGCAAGCAGGCCACTCCAAACAAGGGATACCTTCTGCTTCAATGATGTCTGTAGTCACTCTAATGGTATATGTAGAGGTCCATTATCATGCAATAAAATTAAATGTTCTCCTGTTGTACCTCTTTCGAGCCTGACTACAGGTTATCAACATACCTGTCAGCAGTTAAAGTGTCGATTGGATGAAAATTAAAGGAGTTTTTATACGGATCACAATTCCTCTCCATAACATTACACTTCCCCTTGTATATTTGTGAACAGATCTCACAGTTTTCGTCCTTGCTTGTCTTCCTCGACCTCTAAGTACACGACTTCGTGGGTCATCTGATTTTACACAAACCATGACTTTTATTGAAAATAGCACATTTTGTCAATTCCCAATGTTCCAGTTTTGGTGGTGAAGACACCAGTTTAGGCGGCGATCAATCTTGTGCTGCCTGGATAACTCAGGAAACCATAACTGTCTCCTGTTGTATACTTTTTAGTACTTCTTCTTATCGTTTCAACTGAAACAGTTACACATGTAGCTTCCAAAACCTGCCTTTGGAGCTGTAGGTGAGAAATGGTTGGGTGTTTTCCAGCTGTCTGGACAGTTAAACGATCGTGGAGAGCCGTTATTACTTTTGGCGACTTTCCCTTGCTTTATTTTTGAGCTTTCCTAGTTCCTGTTACCTAGCATAGGTTTTGGACAGAACGCCCTGTATTACCCCTAGCTCTACAGCTATGTCCCTCTGAGAACATTACTTTCTCCACAAGACCAATAATATTTCCTCGTTGTAAGTTCTATAACCCCACATGAGGCATATTTTCGTTTTTGGACGCAAAAGTTAGTTTATTTATTTTCGTTCAATTTGCAACTGAAGCAAATAACCTATACCGTACCGAGCTGTACTATTTTATTGTCTTATACAGGGTGCGCCAAACCTCTGGTTTTCTTTGATTACGGCTAAACTATGAGATATACAAAAAAATGTTTATAACAAAACTAATGTGTATCAAAGAGGTCTATAATTTAAAATTATTTTCAATTACACAGGGTGGGTCAGAACGACGGTATGAACCAAAGTTTTATTTTTTTAAATGGAACACCCTGTATATTAAATCATTTTTGAATATATTATTTAAAAATATGAAAAATTTGTATAAGGTCTCATAGGCCTAAAGTTAATAATTTTCGAAATATTTACATTTTTATTGAGAAAATGCTAATATTTATAGGGTTGTGGGTTATGTTTCCAAGGAAATAAAAATTTAAATGATAGGTCAAAGTTTTTAAAATATAGTGTTATTTTTAAATAATTTAATATTTTATACTTTTAGCCATAAAATATACAGTGTGATCACTATCTGCAAATACAAAATTTTCTCATTTTTTTTAAATGGGACACCCTGTATATTAGTTTTGCGTTTTATAGTAAATATTACAACCTTTCTTTTGGTGTAAGGTTGTATATACCTAGCCTGTTTCGTTTTGTAGATATTTTAAAAAGACTATACATTTTACGTTTTTGCGGATTTTTTATTTAAAAATTTTTTTGCAAAAAAAATAATTATAATCTGGTTTTAGAAACATACACTAAAATATAAAATATGAAAATAAAAACGTAATTAAAGATTAAAATAAATCGTATGCTAGTACAATTCACTTGAATTTAATAAATTTAAATTATTTTACAAAAAATATTTTACCATATTAATGAATGTATAAATTAGTTACTAAATTAAATAAACAACCAAATTTTAAATCAACCGTAGTAATTTTTCTACCGCAGCAACTTTCCTGTACCAAATTAATTGTTAGTTATATTGTATTTACGAGTAAGATCAGTTAATAACTTTTTAATTTACCTACATCTTGAGAACGTATAAAGTATGCTTTGAAACAAATGAAGGTTATGGAAGTATATTAAGAAATAAATAGTATCTATGTACCTACTCGTGTCACAAAAGCTGGTAATAATAATTTCTAATGGTTTCGCCCAAAACAAATGTCATATCCAAAAAATTTTCGGTTAAAAAATTTATATTTAAAATATAAAAAATTGTTACAAAAATTTCAGTTACAAAAGTATTACCAGATTTTGTGACACCAGTAAATACTATTTATATTAATAAATAATTTGGCTGATACATTTAACATTCATTTGTTTAAAAGCATACTTTATAATAATTTTTATATTCTCAAGATGTATGTAAGTAAATTTAAAAGGTAAATTAAAAGTTTAACTAAATACAATTTAACTAACAATTAATTTGGTACAGGAAAGTTGCTGTAGTAGAAAAATTACTACGGTTGATTTATTTGGTTGTTTATTTAATTTAGTAACTAATTTATGCATTCATTAATATGGTAAAATATTTTTTGTAAAATAATTTAAAGTTATTAAATTCAATTGAATTGTACTAGCATACGATTTATTTTAATCTTTAATTACGTTTTTATTTTCATATTTTATATTTTAGTGTATGTTTCTAAAACCAGATTATAATTATTTTTTTTTGCAAAAAAATTTTTAAATAAAAAATCCGCAAAAACGTAAAACGCTATAGTTTTTTTAAAATATCTACAAAACGAAACATGCTAGGTGCATACAACCTTATACCAAAAGAAAGGTTGTAATATTTACTACAAAATTCAGAACTAATATACAGGGTGTCCCATTTAAAAAAAAATGAGAAAATTTTGTATTTGCAAATAGTGATCACACTGTATATTTTATGGCTAAAAGTAAAAAATATTAAATTATTTAAAAATAAAACTATATTTTAAAAACTTTGACCTATCACTTAAATTTTCATTTCCTTGGAAACATAATTCACAACCCTATAAATATTACCATTTTTTTCAATAAAAATGTAAATATTTCGAAAATTATTAATTTTAGGCGTATAAGACCTTCTACAAATTTTTCATATTTTTAAATAATATATTCAAAAATGATTTAATATACAGGGTGTTCCATTTAAAAAAAATACAACTTTAGTTCATACCGTCGTTCTGACTCACCCTGTATAATCAAAAATAATTTTAGAATATAGACCTCTTTGATACACATTAGTTTTATTATAAACATTTTTTTGTATATCTCATAGTTTAGCCGTAATCAAAGAAAATCAGAGGTTTGGCGCACCCTGTATATTTGTTTATTTTCAATAAAAACCTTTATTTTTCTCAACAATAACAAGTTTTTTCAAAGGAAATAAATATTACTTTGAAATACATGGTGATTCCCTATAAGTTTCGGTGTATGTGTTATATAACATAGTTTTGTATGTGTAGACTCATTCATTTCATATTATTATATCTCAATCAAACGCTGAAAAGTAATAAACTTTAAGTGTTAATATTACAGTGGGTGATAATATTAGGTTCACTTAAAAAGGAGGAATTAAAAAATATTACAAATTGTACCTATACGGTGTGTTTATAGACCTTGGGACCACCATTTAAAAAATTATTACCTCCATCATGAGACTCTTTCTATTAAGTTTTTTATTTCAAATCAGACAACTTTATTTCGAAAAATTTTCGGGAGGGGGCGTTTAGTAAATAGGTATAAAGGTTTTTAACCTTGGGTGCGTCCGACAACTTGAGTACTCTTAAAAATTTGTCGGACAATCTCACTCTCTCTTCAGTCCTGACCCCCCGAAGGGAGTGTAGTGGTCGACATGATGTCGCGTATTTTCTGTCTCAAAAGGTTTCTGTCTCTAGTCATTTCTTTTGACTCATGCATAGTGTGACCAACTCCAATTCAGTCGAATCCGGGATAAGGCTGAAAAAAATACCTGAAATCCGGGACTTTTTAATGAAAATCGAGCCATTGTTATTTTCAGAATACGATAATTATAATTCTTCTTCTTCTCGTTGTCCTTATGCCCAATAAGAGCGTCAGACTTTGCTATCACCTATCTATCTTTTACCCATTTCTTCCACGCCTTCCGGTCTCCTGTCATTCCATTCATGTGTTGCACTGTTTTCCCTCTCTTGGTCCTGATTTCCTGGATTTGTTCCATCCACCCCTTTCTAGGTCTGCCCCTTTATCTTTTCCCTGTCTTTTCGCATCTGTCACCTTCTTTACTAGTCTGTTCTCGTTCATTCTAGTTATATGTCCAAATCAATTCAGTTTTCTTTTTTCAATTTTTTTCTCTATTGCTTCCTGTCTTAGCACGTTTTTTATGTTTTCGTTTCTTTCCCTGTCCAGCTTCATCTTTCCAGCTATTTTTCTTAGCTGCTCCATTTCTGCTGCATTTATGGCACTTTCATGTCTTTTTTTGTAACTCATGTCTCGCTTGCATATAGAAGAGTTTGTACTGTGATTGTATTATATTCCTACATGTATTTTTGTTTCCTGGCTGATTTCTGTTTTTCCCAGTAAGTATCGTATTATTAATCGCATAATATATTCTCGTAGCTTTCCTTGTCCTATTTGCAATTCCTAAGTCTAGCTTTCCGTCCTTCGATAAAAATTAAAATTAAATTAAAATACAGAAACGAAAAAAAATCAACCGTTTTAATTTTCGTAGAACTATAATACCACGATATAAAATGCATGCGTTTTGGATGTGGTATTAGTATTACACTCTAGAACTTGTCGACTTTTTTTCGTCCCACTAATTCAATTTGCTGTAGAATATTTGAAGGATAACGTATTCAAAATTTCAAAATAGAATTTGACCAAAACGTTGAAAATTCGGATGGCCCGGAAGACTTCTCCGGGACGCCGGGACACGACTTTTTATTTCGGGCCATGACCCGGATTTTTCGGACTAGTTGGTCACACTACTCATGCATAGATATTTTGCATATTCCTGTAATTTGATCGATCCATCTTGTTGGGGATCTTCCTAGTAATTTTCGGCCTTCCACCTTTCCTTGTATAATGAGTCTTTCCATTGTTTCTGTGTTTGCTCTCATAACATATACAAAGTACTTATTTTAATTGTTGGAGGTGGACTTTACTGGGAGTCGTTGGCTAACTTTTAGCTCTCTTAAAAATTGAATTATTTGTCCTACGGTCGGTTCAAGAAAAAATTCGTAGCATTCTTCTCCAACAGAACATTTCAGTGGCATATATCTCTCGTCTTCCCGTTTGACCCAGGGTCCAAGATTTACATCCTTAGGTCAGTATTGGGAAAATTAAGCAGTAACGTTGATCAAACTCATCTTTAACGCTCTTGAAACGCTATAGCGGGATAAGATGGTCAAAAATTCCCCCGCACCGATCAGCCCAGCTACTTATGTTTTCGATAAAGGATATAAAATTATGCCTTCATGCAAATTTTTAGCTTCCCAGAGGTCCTAAAACCTCTTAAATCGAGAAAAGAAGAATTTTTAGGTTTTATTTTTTTGTGAGCGTAATTTTAATTTTTTCAGATTTTTGTAGTAAAAAATGAGCTTAGGATAAATTTTTGAAATTTTCAAAAAAATTTTAGGTTATGTAAATATGATTTGGCCAATTTCTAAATAGTATTTGTTTGTGTATTTTTTGTCTTTCTTTTAAATGGCAGATGCAGAATTTTTAATATCTGAGCGGAAAGAACGAAAAAATTGAAAAAACCGTTTTTGGCTGTCTCGAGATGCATCTCGGGACAGCCAACTTTAGGATTTAGGATCCTGACAACAACAACTGAAAAAACACTAAAGATGTGAACTTTGTCATAAAATTTGGTATGTGGGCTTATAATAAAATTTGGAACATCTTTTCCAAATAACTTTTCTCGATATCTAAACGCGAAGCAAATCGAATCGCATATCGAAAATTCACCCTGTTTGTGGATTCGCAGTAGACCGCGTTTAAAATTTAAATTTCAGTTGACTATTTTAAAAATTGTGAACCATCAACCTGTATGACTGTGCCAAATTTCAAATCTGTATATAATATGATAGCCGAAATATAGGGGTGTCTTCATCTTAAATGCGACACACTGTATATTATCAATTTGATAATTTATTGCAACTAATATATGTAGTCGTATTTTTTATACCTAGATTCAAAATATACATTCGAAATACTGACTAATTCACTAATTTTATCATAAAAAGTTCAAATTGATTGCATTGAACTATTGAACCAATTAATACGTATTAATACAGGGTGAGTCATGAGGAACTGTACATACTCCTACCTCGTATAGAGGCCCCTATGGGGAATAACAAATGACCATTAAAAAGTGTCTGCTCCCATTGTTTAATAATATACAGGGCGAGTTTCGCATTTTGACGGAAATTTTTATTCGTCATAATTTTTGAACGGTCAGATCGATGTGTCTCTTATTTTGGTCAATCGTTACACTATTGCCACCTAATCAACTGATTTATTCAAACTAGAAAAAAATCAGGTCCGGCTTTAAAAAAATTAGTTCGTTTTGGTCTTAGAAAAAATTTCACCCTGTATAAGCTTTTTGAAAACTGTAATATGAATTTTACAAATTAGACAAATAGGCAACTAAAATAACATATTTATTTTTTTCCGCACGCGATTGCTTAATTTTTTATAAAAAAATCAAATTTGATTATGAATTAAAAGTTTGGTAAAGTGAACCACAGATTTAACAAAATTAACTTTTATTACCAAAATTAATTTTTTTTGAACAAATATTTAATTTATGTTAGCACCAATCAACTGATTTATTCAAACAAGAAAAAAATCAGGCCCGGATTTATAAAATAAGTTCGTTTTTGTCTTAGAAAAAATTTCACCCTGTATACGCTTTTTGAAAACTCTAATATGATTTTTACAAATTAGACAAGTAGGCAATTAAAATTGCGTATTTATTTTTTCCCTACACGATTACTTAATTTTTTATAAAAAAAAAATCAAATTTGACTATGAATAATTAAAAGTTTGGTAAAGTGAACCATAGATTAAAATAAAAATAACTTTTATTACAAAAATGAATATTTTTTGAACAGATATTTAATTTATGTTATCACCCAATCAACTGATTTATTCAAACTAGAAAAAAATCAGGCCCGGATTTAAAAAATTACTTTGTTTGGGTCTTAGGAAAAATTTCACCTTGTATACGTTTTTTGAAAACTCTAATATGAATTTTACAAATAAGACAAGTAGGCAATTAAAATGGCATATTTATTTTTTCCCCAGACGATTACTTATTTTTTTATTAAAAAATCAAATTTGACTATGCATAAAAAGTTTGGCAAAGTTTTTGCATAGATTTAAAAAAATTAAATTTTTTACAAAAATTAATTTACAAAAAAAACGTTTTTCTTAAAATTAAAAGTTTTACCATTTTTTTTTTTTTTCTATATCACGTCTACATCTAAAACTCTATCATTGGACTCTATAGTTTAACATAGACGTGATCAAATTGATAAATTTTAAATTTTTCCACCTAATTTTTGCGATTTACAAGTTTGCAACTTTTACAAGAAGAAGACTGAAAGTCTACAACAATTTTCATAGTCTTCACAATGGTAAGAGGTATGTGCTGTAAAAATTTCAGAAAAAAAATATTAAAATGGAACAGAGTTGTAGCGAGTTAAACCGTGAGTTCATTTTTTTTTCATTTTTAGGTTAAAATTCCGATTTTGGCAAATTTGATTTTTTAATAAAAAATTAAGTAATCGTGTGGGGAAAAAATAAATAAGCCATTTTAATTGCCTATTTGTCTTATTTGTAAAATTCATATTAGAGTTTTCAAAAAGGGTATAAAGGGTGAAATTTTTTCTAAGACCAAAACGAACTAATTTTTTAAATCCGGACCAGATTTTTCTCTAGTTTGAATAAATCAGTTGATTGGATGGTAACATAAATTACTTATTTGTGCAAAAAAAATTAATTTTTGTAATAAAAGGTATTTTTTTTTAAATACATGATTCACTTTACCAAACTTTTAATTCACAGTGAAATTTGATTTTTTTATAAAAAATTAAGTAATCGTGTGCGGAAAAAAATAAATATGCCATTTTAATTGCCTATTTGTCTAATTTGTAAAATTCATATTAGAGTTTTCAAAAAGCGTATACAGGGTGAAATTTTTTCTAAGACCCAATCGAACTAATTTTTTTAAAGCCGGAGCTGATTTTTTTCTAGTTTGAATAAATTAGTTGATTACGTGGTAACAGTGTAACGATTGGCCAAAATAAGAGACACATCAATCTGACCGTTCAAAAATTATGACGAATAAAAGTTTCTGTCAAAATGCGAAACTCGCCCTGTATATTATTAAACAATGGGAGCAGACACTTTTTAATGGTCATTTCTTATTCCCCATAGGAGCCTCTATACGAGGTAGGAGTATGTACAGTTCCTCATGACTCACCCTGTATAATATGATTATAGTAATTATAACATACATAGAGTTTTATGTATAGAAACCCTCAATTATCTCGGAAAGGTCTTGCACGAATTTTATAGGTTTTGGTGGGTAGGGGTTTTCTAATGCAGCCGATATTATGGTGAAAATTACATTGTTGTCAGATCTTCCGTTTTTCTGTAAATCTAATGAACTTCCTTATTTCAAATTGAACACACTGTATGTCTTTTGAGTTTTGAAGTCCTTAAGAAATACTGATTATTTTTCATGTTATATTCCCTATACCTAAATGCCATGGTTTCGGAGTTATTGCTACATGTGTTTAAAAAAAAATTAAACAAATTATAAAAATCAATTTTTTCGGCCCGTGTAGACATTATTTTACATTCCTTGGATCATTGGGGAGAAAAAAGGTCTTTTGTAATTTTTCTCTAAAGTTAATGGTTTTCGAGCTCTAAACAATTTAAAACTGAAAAAATCGAATACTGACGATTTTCAAGGTTCAAAAACACAAACAAAAAATATTAATTTTGAAACTGCTGAGTACCCAAATTCAAGCTAAGCCCTTGTTCTAGGCGCTCGCTATAAACTTTTTTGACCCGTTTTATTCTAAAACATTGCTTTTTAATAATTGTTAGTTAAGCGCATATGAGAGGACGGGCGATCGGGCTGCATTAACAACTAAAAAACAATATTTTAGAATGAAACAAGCTTAAATTACTTATTGGTAACTGATAAAATAAGGCTTGAACTTGAATTTGTATACTGGGTAGTAACAAAATTAATATTTTTGATTTGTGTTTTTGAACCTTGAAAATCGTCATTATTCGATTTTTCTTTCAGTTTTAAATTGTTTATAACTCGAAAACGATTAACTTTAGAGAAAAATTACAAAAGAACTTTTTTGTTCCTAATGGTCCAAAGAACGTAAAATAATGTCTACCCGGGCCCAAAAAATTGATTTTTAAACGCTTTTATTTAGTTTAATCGTTTGCGTCAAATCTTTAGACGTTAATTTGAGTGCCTTTTCTCCAATGCAAATGAATGAAAATTTGCAGACATATGCATTCGCGGGAACAATACACGAATAATCAATAAAAAAAATTTATGTTTATTAATTGTTTAAATAAAAAAAACGATTTTAATGGAAAATGCTTAAATTCTCATGTTTTTTACAATGAAGAAACTTGAAAGTTTTAGAGATTGTAGCTAGTTATATGAACTATACATAATTTCACTTTTTACGTTAATTGTTTACGTTATGCTTCATAAAGTTTTAAATTTTTTGCCGATTCCGAGTACTTTTCATGTTAGTACATCATACAGTGCGTCCATAAAATAACGCATAAATTCATTATTTCGTAAACCGGCCACTTTAAAGAAAAATCCCAAAACACATCGATTTTTATTTTTAATTTCCGATTTTTTGGATTATATATCATACTAGTGACGTCATCCATCTTGGCGTGATGACGTAATCGATGATTTTTTTAAATGAGAATATGGGTCATGTGATAGCTCATTTGAAAGGGTATTTAATTCTCTATTCACTAATGTAAATATTAACATAATTATTTATACAAGGTGTTCAAAAAAACATTTTTTAAATTAGAATAATTGAGACAAAAAGAAGAATGTATGTAATTTATCTAATTCAAAATACGTTTTAATGTTGTGAGAAAACAGGAAAAAATGTTTTTTGACAAATAAATATTGTTTTTCGCTTAAATTCAATGTCAAAGCTGCCACCCACCTGCCTCTTGCCAGTTTGAACATTTCGTTTAATCGAAAATCAATGTTTATTTGTCAAATAATTTTTTTTCTGTTTTCTGACAGTAGTTTCTGACATTTTGAATTAAATAAATTACATACATTCTGCTTTCTGTCTCAATTATTTTAATTTAAAAAATATTTTTTTGCACACCCTGTATAAATAATTATGTTAATGTTTACATTAGTGAATAGAGAATTGAATACCCTTTCAAATGAGCTATCACATGACCCATATTCTCATTTAAAAAATCATCGATTACGTCATCACGCCCAGATGGATGACGTCACTAGCATGATATGTATGCCAAAAAATCGGAAATTAAAAATAAAAATCGACGTGTTTCGGAATTTTTCGCGAAAGTCGCCGGTTTATGAAATAATGAATTTATGCGTTACTTTATGGACGCACTGTATATGTTTTATACATATTTTAAGAAACCTGAAAATATATTTTAATGTTTGAAAAGTGTAAGACTAAAAAGTAAAAAATAAAAAAATATGAAAAAAAATTTTTAAGAAACGCTTTTCTTTAGTGACTAAAATTAAAAATATTATAAAAAAATCAACCAAAAAGCAAAAAATAAAAAAAATTTAAAAAATCTAACACATTCGTTAAAGAAAAGCGTGGGGCGAAAACCGTTTATTCGATGAAGACGCGCCACGCTTTTCTTTGACGAATGTGTTAGATTTTTTCAATTTTTTTTTATTTTTTGCTTTTTGGTTGATTTTTTTATAATATTTTTAATTTTGGTCACTAGAGAAAAGCGTTTCTTAAAATTTTTTTTTCATATTTTTTTATTATATAATTTGTTGAATTTTTTTTTTTAAATGAATGTAGCAATAACTCCGAAATTATGGCCTTTAGGTAGGAGGAATATAACATGAAAAATAATTAGTATTTTTTAAGGACTTCAAAACGCAAAAAATATAGAGGGTATTCCAATGGCAGCTAATCTGGAAAGCTCAACGTAGGTGGCGCTCGTGTAGTTGGAGGTCATGTCAACTTACGTCAATACTTCAAATCAATCTATTTCCAAGTAAATATTGCATATTTGTTTCGCTGTGTGAATTAAACTTGAGAAAATAAAATCCTCAATGTTGTGCTGTGCATTTGTGCTCATCGAGAACATCAGGACACAGGTTTCCCAAAGATAATCTGATGAGAAAAAAGTGGATTGTAGCAATAAGAAAGGATAAATATGTGCCGAGAATAAATGCACGTATCTGCAATAAACATTTTGTTGAAACAGATTAAGTATTGCCACCAGATTCGACTGTAAAAAATAGAATACTTCACTATAAAATTCAGATCAAAATTTATTATAAACGCACGGATTAAGATATGCAATTTTATATACATTCACACTGTTGCCACATCTACAATCGCTTTTTATGGAGTGAACATGTAAAAAAATTTATATTTGAAGTAATAATATAGAAAAATGTGAAATACTAATTTTAAATATTTCTCAAGTTCTCAATATTTTTTAGTGACTAAAATATAACCTGACCAAAGCTAACCTAGCGTCATCGAAAATAATATAAAAAAGTTAATAACTGAACATTTTAGTGATATATTATCTTTAAAATATTCTTTAAAATGACTAAAACATAACCTGAGCAAACCTAACCTAATCGAAAATAATATAAATAAGTTAATAACTGAAAATTAAAGTGACCTAGTACCATTCAAATATTCTTTAGTGACTAACACATAACCTGATCAAACCTAACCCTAATTTTTTCTAATTTCACCTTAAATTTAAGGTCGCCTTTCACGTAGACAAACACCCAAATAATTATACTTAATTAAATTAACACATTCTATATTTCCATAAGGAGTTATATTTTTTTTTAAATAAGACAACATTGCAGAATCAACTGCGCTCACCCCATGCTTAAACCAAATTTACACCAAATGCGCAACTGTCATGGCAGCCATATTTTGAAAATATCACATTTTTAAATAAGATAAACACAAAAATTAATGCTGAGCGCACTTAATTGTGAATTTTAAATTGATAAAAAAAGTAAGGCAGATCGCACATATCATATTATACACAGTGGTCAGACTCGTGTGGGGAGTTAATCAATACCAGATAAATACCCTCTGAGCTATAGAAATAAAACATTGAGACGATGATTAATATAGTTTATCATTCGATAAGTGTTTCCTTTTTCCAGTAACTCTCGCATCCCTTCTCAATTCGTTTTTCAACGCACAAACAGTCTCCAAGATCCGTATATTTCGGCCATAATTTATTATTTATTAAATCGTAATCAAAAACACCATATACAAACTTCACGAATAGTCAAAACTTTGACCTCCAACTACACTAGCGCCGCCAGGCGGGAGCAACGGCGTACATAGGTGCCATTGAAGTAAAAAATTTAATTAGTTTTTTTTAGAAAAACCGCAGATCTGACAACAATGTAATTATCACTATAATATCGGCCGCATTAGAAAACCCCTACCCACCAAAATTTATAAAAATCGTGCAAACCGTTTTCGAGATAATTGAGGGTGTCCGTACATAAACCTCACTCTGTATATATATTATTATTACACATTAATTGGTTCAATACTTCAATGCAATCAATTTGAACTTTTTATGATAAAATTAGTGAATTAGTTAGTATTTTAAATGTATATTTTGAATCTAGGTATAAAAAATACGACTATATCAGTTGCAATAAATTATCAAATTGATAAGATATCCACAAACAGGGTGAATTTTCGATATGCGATTCGATTTGCTTCGCGTTAGAGAAATCGGAAAAAGTTATTTGGAAAAGCTGTTCCAAATATTAGTCTAAGCCCACATACCAAATTTGATGACAAAATTCACACTTTTAGCGTTTTTACTGTTGTTGTAGTCAGGATCCTAAATCCTAAAATTGGCTGTCCCGAGATGCATCTCGAGACAGCCAAAAACGGTTTTTTCAATTTTTTTATTCTTTCTGCTCAGATATTAAAAATTCTGCCTCTGCCATTCAAAAGAACGACAAAAAGCACACAAAAAAATACTATTTAAAAGTTGGCCAAATCATATTTACATAACCTAAAAATTTTTAGAAAATTTCAAAAATTTTTCCTGGGCTCATTTTTTATTACAAAAATCTGAAAAAATCAGGCTATTTTGTATTCAAAATATACATTTTCTTGAATTTTTTCAGGTTTTTTAAATTAAAATTGCGCTCACAAAAAAATAAAACCTAAAAATTCTTCTTTTCTGGATTTAAGAGGTTTTAGGACCTCTGGAAGATAAAAATTTGCATGAGGGCATAATTTGATATCCTTTATCGAAAACATAAGTAGCGGCGCTGATCGGTGTGGGGGCATTTTTGACCATCTTATCCCGCTATAGCCTTTGACAGTGCTTGAATATTGTGGTCATTTTTGCTGTGGCAACTTTTGCTAGATCATATCTACATTTTATTTCTTCCTGTAGCGACCCTGTGTCTGTGATCAATGCTCCCGGATATAAGTATGAGCTCACAACCTCAAACCCAACTGTTATGTAGTCTATTCACTATAATAACGTAGAATGAAGTAAACACTTCTGTTGTATGTAGGTATATAAATTTATTAAAAAATTCTTAAAATTTATCCACAAGGGAGTGGAAGTACAACAAAACGTTTTCGGTCAAACTGACCATCCTCAGTGTAAACGTCCAGTGTACAAGTAATTGAAACTAGCCACTTGAATAGGTGTAAAACCTCAAAATAACATTATTGCTACATTATGAGCTGTATCTTCTTCTTCAGGTGCCATCTCCGCTACGGAGGTTGGCAATCATCATAGCAATTTTAATTTTTGAGGCAGTAGCTCTAAATAGTTGTTTCGAGCTGCATCCAAACCACTCTCTCAGGTTCTTCAACCATGAAATTCGTCTTCTTCCGATGCTTCTTCTGCCATCTATCTTTCCCTGCATTATGAGTCGTAGGATGCCATACTTCTCGCCCCGCATCACATGTCCGAGATACTGTAGCTTCTTTTCTTTAATTGTAAGTTCAACTTCCTTTTCTTTACCTATTCTTCTCAGTACTTCATTGTTTGTAACTCTATCTACCCAGGAAACCCTCATAATTTTTCTATAGGTCCACATTTCAAAGGCGTTAAGTCGTCTCATTGTCTCTACATTTAACGTCCATGATTCCACTCCATAGTATAGAACACTGTAGACGTAACATTTTGTTAGGCGTACTTTAAGAGCTAATGTTAAATCTTTGCTACATAGGACCTTTTTCATTTTTATAAAATTAGAACGTGCTTTTTCGATTCTGACTTTTATTTCTGCAGTGTAGTCATTATTTTCTGTTATAAGTGTTCCTAGGTAAGTGTACTTTTTTACTCTTTCGATCTGCTGGCCCTCTACTATCAAGATTTCGTTAGTATTATGGTTGTTTTTACTAATTTTCATAAACTTCGTCTTTTTGATATTGAGAGAGAGTCCGTACTCCCTACTACACTTTACTATTTTACTCATGAGTCTTTGCAGGTCTTGTAAACTATCGGCTATTATTACTGTATCATCTGCATATCTGATGTTGTTAACTAAGACTCCATTTACTCTTATGCCGACTGTTTCATCTTCCAGAGTTTCTCGCATTACCTCTTCAGAATAAGCGTTAAATAATAGAGGTGATAGTATGCAGCCTTGCCTGACTCCTCTCTTTATTTCCATTTCTTCAGATGTTTCTTTTTCAATTCTTACTATTGCTCGCTGATTGTAATAGAGGTGTGTTATTAGTCTTAAATCTCTTTCATCTAGGTTTTTATTTTTGAAGATTTCCATGAGTCGATCATGTTTTACTTTATCAAACGCCTTATTGTAGTCTATAAAACAGACGTAAAGAGGATGGTTAACATCCAAACATCTCTGTGTCAGCACGTTGAAGGAGAATAATGCCTCTCTGGTACCCATACCATTGCGGAACCCATATTGAGTGTCACTAATATCCAGCTCCAGTTTAGAGTGTATTCTGGCGTGGATAATTTTCAATAGAATTTTCAAGGTATGTGACATTAAGCTTATGGTTCGGTAGTCACTGCATTCTTTTGCATTCACCTTCTTTGGCAAACACACAAAGGCTGATGTCAACATTTCTCTGGGGATGATTCCTGTAGTATAGATAGCGTTGAACAGTTCTACTATTATGTCCAGGTTTTTCTCGTTGACCAACTTCATCAGCTCGCTAGGCAATTCATCTGGACCAGCAGATTTATTGGTTTTCATAGAGTTTATTGCCTGACTAACCTCTGATTTGGTTATCTCTGGGCCTACATCTCCCGTTTGGCTATCTACGGATGTACTAGCTTCTCTCTGGTCATGAAATAGTTCCTCGATATACTCTTTCCATCGTCGTAGTTTTCGTTTTGTCTCCATTATAATATTTCCATTTTTGTCGAGCAATATATTTGAGGTTCTTCTATTTCCTATTCCGGCTAGTTCTTTGACTTTTTTATGTAGGTTGAAGTTGTCATATGTGTTTTGCAGTTCTTCTATTTCTTTACATTTTTCAAAGAAGTAGGTTTCTTTAGCCTCCCTAATTTTTCTTTTTTTTTTTTTATTTACAATTTGCTTCAACCACAAGGGTTATTAGCAATGAACTGTATTTACATCAAATTACAAAATTTAGGTATATTAAATTTGGTTAATGAGTCCTATAGTACGTAAAAAATTAAGAGTCTTACATGAATTACTTTCACTTAAACAATCTTTAATTGTAGTTGGTAACTGTTGATGTTGCCGTTCTATAACGTAGAGGGGACAGTCTATTATTATATGTTGCACTGTTAGTTCACTATCACACACATAACACATCGGAGGGGCTTCCTTCTTTAATAAAAAGTCGTGGGTGATCTTCGTATGACCAAGTCGCAATCTGGACATGAGCACTTGGTCTCTTCTCTTTGTAGGATGTTTCGACGGTGATATACTTTGTTTGATTGTTCTTAATGTAGAGTTTGATTCGTTCCAATTTGTTTGCCATTTTGTCATGATCTTGTTTTTAAAATATTGCTTTAGATCAGTATGAACGCAAGTAGTTATGATGTCTGTTAAGGGATTCTCACTCGCATTTTTTGCTAATGTGTCAGCTTTATCATTTCCACTTATCTCGCAATGTGATGGTACCCAGAGGAACTGAACTAATCTTTGATTTTGTTGGCATATCAAGAGTTCCGCCTTAATTAAGAGGAGGATAGGATGTTTGGGATATACCCGCCTCAAGGCCGTTAATGCACTTAGGGAATCGCTAATGATTATTGAGAATTTGATGTCATGTGTGTTAACAAACTTTAATGACTGGAGGATAGCAAAGAGTTCAGCTGAGAATATGGAGGTTTGGGGAGGGAGCTGGTAGGAACTGTTATAGTTATCTGTTGTGAAAGCCGCTCCTACTCCATTTGCAGATCTGGATGCATCGGTATAAATATGGATGTGATCATTAAAACCATTTAATATCTCTAATAATCTCTGATTGAAGATTTTTGCTGGTGTGTCACCTTTCTTGAATGCAGATAGGTTTGTATTACAAGCAGGGAGAGCAATTGTCCATGGTAATATGTGTTGGCTGACTTTAAAAGTATTGTAAGTGTGTGGAATTATTGTGTCTAAGCTCTGTAACGTTGCTCTCACTCGATGATAAAACGGAGGATCCAATCTTTTCCCACAATTAAATGTCGATGGAAATCTATCTGTAAATGTGTTTTTATAAACAGGTACATGTGGGTTAGTTGATACTCTTAAGGCATACATGAGGCTAAGGTATTCTCTCCTGAGTTGAAGGGATGGTTCGCCTGATTCAACATACATACACTCAACTGAGCTTGTGTAGTGTGCTCCCAGTGCAATTCTAATTGCTGAATTATGAACTGTGTCTAGCACTTTCAATAGTGAACCTTTGGCTGAGTTGTAGGCAACAGCAGCATAATCTAGTTTTGAACGAATTAGGGTTTTGTATACAGTCATAAGAGTTTGGAAATCGGCACCCCATTGTTTATGAGAGATACTTTTCATTAAGTTAAGGCCGTTTTGAACTGACAGACGGAGAGAGTGGATGTAGTCTTGCCAAGATAGTCGGCTATCCAGTTTTACTCCCAAGAAGTTGATCGATTCTGAATACTTTATTGGTAAATTTTTTAGGAAGAGTTTCGGTGGATTTACTTGTTTCTTTGGAGTTTTACTGAAGATCATTGCTTTCGTTTTAGTGGGTGAAAATTCTAGGCCAGTAGTATTCGACCAATTCTCTAGTTTGTAAATGGCTTGCTGTATATGTATCGTCATTGTTGATATATTTTACCACGACAGAATATAACAAGATCATCAGCAAATAGACGGGCTTTGACTAATGAGCTAAGTGACTTAGCGATGTCATTGATGGCAATAAGGAAAAGTGCAACACTAAGAGTAGACCCTTGAGGAATACCGTTTAATTGGATTTTAGAGTCTGAAAGAAAGTTGTCTATTCGAACTTTGAAGTTTCGCCTATATAAAAAATTATTAATAAACTTGATAATATTTCCTTTAATCGACCAACTTGACAGGATTCTTATGATATCTGATCTCCAGATTGTATCATATGCACGCGTTATATCAAAAAATACAGCCAGACATTCTTGACCACATCCAAATGACTCATGAATTACAGATTCAATATCCACTATGTTGTCTAATGTAGATCTGGACTTTCTAAATCCACTTTGTATAGGGCTAAGTAGCTGTCGATCTTCTAGGTACCACATTAGTCGGTTGCTTGCCATTTTTTCAAGTACTTTGCACATATTAGATGTTAGGGAGATTGGTCGGTAAGACTCTGGGTCCGATTTATTCTTGCCCTGTTTAAGAACTGGTACAATAGTGGAATCGTACCAATCAATGGGGAAAACATTATTTGTCCAAATGAAATTATAAAGATCCAAAAGATATTGTTTTCCTTCCGTTGGCATAGCTTTTAAAAATGTCGTAGGGATATTGTCAGGCCCTGGGCTAGTGTCTTTAACTTTGTTTAAAGTTTCTAACAGTTCATCCATCGTAAATATGGCATTTAGAGGTAAATTATTGTGGTCATTAAGATTTATACATGCATTATTAAATTTATTTTTATGGGCTAGGAAACTTGTAGATAGATTTTCGTCACTGCTATGTTGTTGGTATACGTTTGCTAGTACGGAGGCTATTTCTTGCTTAGTTGAATAAATATGGTTATGATGTTCTAGGTAATGAATGGTGTTAAATGATTTTTTCCCATACATTCTGCTTATCATTTGCCAAACCTCAGAAGTCGGGGTAGATGAATTTAAAGATGATACATAATTTTTCCAGGCTTCTCTCTTACTCTTCTTTAAGGTGTATCTACAATACGCCCTTAATCTTTTGAATTCTAGCTGGTTATTTAAAATTGGGTGCCTTCTTAATTTATAAAACGCCTTTTTTGACTCTTTAATTGCTGCTTCGCAGTGGGAATTCCACCACGGGACTGGAGCACGTTTTTTTGGAAATTTTGAATAACCTATGGACTCGTGAGCTATTGACGTTAAAAACTGTACGAGATGGAGTACTTTGGAGTTAATATCAATGTCTGTATCAAAGGGCTGAACCAACTGAGAAATTTTTTGTGAAATTAAAGAGGAATATAGAGACCAATCTGCATTTTCAGACACCATTTATTGGATGGAATTGATGAGGAGATATGGTTATTGTTCGTAATTAGGATAGGAAAATGATCGCTTCCATGCAAATGGGATGTCACATCCCACGACAGAGTTGGTTGTAAGACAGGGTCACAGAGGGATAAATCTATTGGGGATCCATTGCCGGTGGAAATATTGAACCTTGTGATTCTTCCATCGTTAAGGATATTCATATTAGAATCTGTAACAATTTGTTCGATTTTACGTCCCAAGGAATCTGTTTTTTTACCTCCCCAAAGTATATTGTGGGCATTAAAATCGCCTAATATAATACGCGGTTCTGGAATTTGATTGAAGAGTTCAGTTATTTCTTTTATGGACGGGTCTAAGTTCGGAGGAAAATAAATATTACATATATTGACTTTGTGGGGGCCTTTTATAGATACTGCTGTTGCCTCCAACTCAGTTCTTAAACGTATTACTTCGGTATTAAATGAGTTATGGACATATATTACTACTCCCCCACTAGCATGGCTAGCAGTTATTCTGTTCTTATAGTACGGAGTATAGTTTCTTAAATTATGGCAGTTATCTTCTTTGAAGTGGGTTTCTTGTAGGCATATTACAGATGGTTTAAACTTAGCTATAATTAATTTAAGTTCTTCTAAATGGGTGTAATACCCATTTAGGTTCCATTGCAGTATACAGTTGAATGTTGTATTAAATTTCAGCAGAGGCGTCGCTGCTGTATTCACTGTGATCAGTAGAGAAAGCGGATAATAATAGCTGTTTATTAGTCTTAGTTTTTAATCTTGTACAGCGACTTTTCAGATACTTGGGAGTTAATGCTGGATGGATTTTAGTTAAAAAATTGAGTAGTCCTTCGATATCTTCTGTATACGTTTTTGCAATGCTGAGAGGATCTGCAGAGCCGTATGCATTTTCAAAGAAATCAATTAGTTCTTCCTGGGTTAAATATCCGTTGTCAGAATTATCTTGGAAAAAAGAACTAGTGCATTTAATAAGATCTTCTGCTAAAGTCTTATTATCTTCAGGAATAGTTTTTGCTTTCTTAGATTTACGCAGAGGTTCTTTAAATGGGTTCTGGTCTACTGATGTTGAAGGAGACGTTATTTCTGACACCGCTCGTTTAGACGATTGAGTGTCAGAGGGTGTAGGAGGTTGATTTTGGCTGTGATTATTCATTTCAACATTATCTGGCTGGATAGGTGTTTGAATGGGATTTGAATCAAATAGAGAAGTATTGGTTGTTTCTTTTGATTGTGGACTGGTGGATTGTTGCAAAGATTGTGAAGGATGGATAGTTGGCTGAGCATCTGTTATGATAGGGTGGCAATTTTGGATATAATTTGGTTGAGCAGTAGGTGATGAATTTTCGATAGATGTTTGAGTGTTTGTATTTTTTTTGCACTGAGAGGCTAGATGACCTTGTTCTTTACAAATGTAACAAGACTGTTTTTCAAGTGAAAAATAAATTCGATAATTGATTTGTTCGTAGTTAATTAATATAGACTCAGGAATATTTTCCAGATTTTTAGGAGAAATGTAAGTATAGCGTCGGAAACTCAAGATATGCTTAAATAAAGAGTTAGTTGTACCTATTCTTAGAAAATCCAATGGAGTTATTTGATGAATTGCAAAATTTTGTAGTTGAGTCTCTATAATACTGTGAGGTATTGATGGGGGGACATTAGAAATTATCAGTTTTTCGCTTGGTGTGACTAACTTCCTGGCTTGGATACGTTCCTGATTGATTACTATTGTTCCATTATCTGTTCTTAAAAATTCGGTGACTGTTTCTTCAGTAGTAAAATATACGCAAATACGATCATTTACAATCCTGGAAATGGCGAGAATTTTATTGGGATCGACTTTAGTTGCTATGGCATTTAAATAATCTTCAATTTTTGTATTTGGAAGTGAATTGAATAAAATGGCTTGGTTTTTGCTTGCGAATTTTTTGTTAGGTTGAGTCAGAGCGGTTGAATATAATTTTGATTGATTGGATGGATTAATGACATCTTGAGAATTTTGAAGTTCAGAAGATCTCTCCTCTGAAATTTCCTGCATATTGGGCCTATGTTGCCTGATTACGGCCCTTGTGCTTGGACAGGTTCATTAGTAATTAAGCTACTTAATTACCTCGTTACTGGTATTTATAACCGTTGTTTACTGTTTGTTGATTAAAAAATAGTAATAAAGATGATCTAACTTACAGTTTGATCCCAAAATCGGATTAAGCACTATATAATACACTATTATACCAACTTTGATAATTTTCTAACAAGTAAAACCACCTTAATTTTGATAAAAACTAAGAGCTAATCGGAAACACTGTTTACTAGTTAAGAAACCAGTTTCGAATTCCCCTAATTTTTCTTCTTATTTGGTTTTGAAGCTGTTTATAGCGGGTCTTATTAATGGTTTTGTTTTTTCTTCTTTCATTCATCAACTCTAGAATTTCCTCCGTCATCCATTCTTCTTTCTTACATTTGGTTGTAGTAAGTACTTTCTTACTTGGTTCTAATATAGAGGTTTTGAAGAATTGCCACTGCTGTTCTACGTTGCAATAATTTCCTGGGTTTCTGTCTAGATTTGTGTTGATTTCGTGTTTCAGATTTTCTTTTGTTTCTTCTGACTTTAGTTTCTGTATGTTAAGTTTATTGTTGTTGCAGCTTTTTTGCGTCTTTTTTAGTTGAAGTTGAAACCTAGCAATAAGAAGACTGTGATCAGAGTATACGTCTGCTCCTGGATATGCCTTTACTGCCTGAATTGAGTTTCGATATCTGAGTTGTATATAATGAGCTGTATAGTAATCGACAATAAGTCGATGTCTTAAGATTAAAAATATATCACATGGGGATGTATGTCAAGTGCTCTTCTCATAATATGCTCCCCATAAATATTTAATAATTGTTGAGATAGTATACATTCTTGTCTGATATCACGTTTTGGATGAAATTCGTTTGAAAGTGTGTCAAGCATTTTAACTGATCCAGTACTGTGTTCATATAGTTCAGTTATAAGCGAAATAAGGTGTTTTGGTATGCCTATTTCTTTTAGTATTCGCCATAAGTGTCTCTACTTGACCCTGTATGCTTTACGATAATCTTTAAAGCATAATGTACAGCAGAACATTGAATTCCCTAGATTTTTAGATTATCTGTCTTATATTCAACAGGTGTTCTCGAGTACCTCTACCTTTGTCGGACAATATAACCAGTTAATTGCAAGTATTTTTATTAAACAATCCTGCAAAAAAAATCATCATTTGCAGGATTTCTTGATAAAAATATTGAGTGTGATAAAAAAACTGAGTTGCTATCTAGAGAGGTTTCTCTCAGGGCCAGCAAACCACATAGGTGGGAATTCTGAGTTTCCGTGATGTAAATCACATAAAAGTTCAAACATCGTAATATAATAATATTATCTACAACAATGTAACATAATAATTTATACCATTTTAAAGGTTTTCACCCATATACTTTATGCGGCAAAATAAAGAGTACTGAAATGCGCATGCCTCTAATTTGTATCTGGCATGCGCCGAAACGTACTGAGTGCTTTCCGAACGTCGTTATAACGTAAGTGAATGTATTGTTAATGCTAGGTGCTTCAGGATGGTTCTTAGTTTTGAAGACAAAATTGTATCGTGAAGTGTTACTTTTGGTAATAGGAAAAAGGTCGCGAAAACAGTAAAATCTTAAAATTAACAATGATTTTAGCAGTATGGGGCAACCTGTCACATGGCTAGGAAGTCTTTTCGAATACTGCGTGAGGACATCGCCAATCACCAGGCCTAACACCACCTGATGCGTATATACAGGGTGGGGCATTAGTGTGACAAAGTCCAATTACTCGTTTGTCGTAAGAAATACGAAAAAAAGTTATTTAGGTAAAAGTTCAAGCACAGATACGATCATAATTTAAAAATATTTTCAGATATACAGGGTCACCCGTATTGACAGGGTGACCCAAACTTATGTTTTTTTAAATGGAACACCCTGTATATTTTTATATTTTTGGATTCTCTTCGATGTCTTCTTTCACAAAATATAGGGTTTTGTAATATTATACGAGGTAGATTAAAAGATAATTACGTTTTATTGTTAATTTCGTAGCAACATTCACACCCTGTAGAATTGTAGTGATTTGACATCAAAGTTTCTATTTATGGTCAAACGATTTTCAATACAGTCTACTATTGTTAAACATTAATAATATAGCGAAAAGTTTAATATTAATATACAGGGTTGGTCAAAACTCGGAATGAGTATTTTCTGAGTTTTCTTAAATGGAACACCCTGTATTTTAGTATTCTAATGCAATTATATTTTAAGGTACTTTTTTATTTCTTAAGCATTCCCTATATCTATGTGCTTTAATTTTTGAGTTATTCATGATTCTTTAATCCAAACATTAATTGCAACAAAAATTACGTTAAATTTTATTAGGTGGCTGTGCAAATATTCAATCAAAAATAATTTTTCAAAAAAAAAGTAGATATTAATCTAGACTGATCCCTAATTTATTAATATTCGATGAGATATCCAAATACCTACGTAGTTAAGATTGTTGGTGCGTAAAATAGGAATAAAAACACAAGATTCTACCTAGTTGGCTATGACAATTTTGCTAAAACATTTGACATTATACTATTTTTATAGTTCCAGTTGCTTTGTTACCATTACTAATATTAATTTTTTTAATACGTAACTGATGAGTAATTGATTAAAATGGTTTTTGTGCTAGGAGAGTATAACAAAACTGTGCTACTAGCAATAAGAATTTTTCATTAGCAATTTCCTGATAAACGAAAACCAAGAAGAGAAACTTTTGAAACTATGCTAAAACGGTTTCAACGGACTGGATTCTTAAATTACGAGAAAACTGATCGAATAAAAACTATTTTAAATGAATAAAATGAATTAAATGTAATCGTTAGTGTAACTGAGGATCTGCATATTAGGAAGACCGTTCTTATAATCTTTCTATCTAGACCTAGACTGTTGAAATTGTTTTAGTGTACTTTCAAAAGTTTCTCTTCCTGGTTTTCGTCTATCACGGAATTACTGATAAAAAATTCTTATTGCTAGTAGCACATTTTTGTTATCCTCTCCTAGCACAAAAACCATTTTAATCAGTTACTCATCGGTTACTTATTAAAAAAATTAATATTAGTAATGGTAACAAAGCAACTGGAACTATAAAAATAGTATAATGTCAAATGTTTTAGCAAATTTATTGTCATAGCCAACTAGGTAGGTATTTGGATATCTCATTCAATATTAATAAATTAAGAATCAGTCTAGATTAGTATCTACTTTTGTTTTCGAAAAATTATTTTTTGATTGAATATTTGCACAGCCATCTAATAAAATTTCACGTAATTTTTGTTGCAATTAATGTTTGGATTAAAGAATCACCAATAACTCAAAAACTAAAGCACTTAGGTATAGGGAATGCTTAAAAAATAAAATAGTATCATAAAATATCATTTCATTAGAATACTAAAATACAGGGTGTTCCATTTAAGAAAACTCAGAAAATACTCATTCCGAGTTTTGACCAACCCTGTATATTAATATTAAACTTTTCGCTATATTATTAATGTTTAACAATAGTAGACTATATTAAAAATCGTTTGACCGTAAATAGAAACTTTGGTCTCAAATCACTACAATTCTACAGGGTGTGAATCTTGCTACGAAATTAACAATAAAACCTAATTATCTTTTAAACTACCTCGTATAATATTACAAAACCCTATATTTTGAGAAATAAGACCTCGAGGAGAATCCAATAATGTAAAAGTATACAGGGTGTTCCATTTAAAAAAACATAAGTATGTGTCACCCTGTCAATACGGGTGACCCTGTATATCTGAAAATATTTTTAAATTATTGTCCTATCCGTGCCCCAACTTTTATGTTAATAAGTTTTTTTCGTATCTCTTACGACAAACGAGTAATTGGACTTTGTCACACTAATGCCCCACCCTGTATGGGGAATGCTGAAGGAGGCAGACGGAAGGAATTACGGACTAGAATTAAAGAGTTTTTTCGTGCCAGAGGGCGTCTTTAAAATCTGTTTTATTGGGAACGTCATCGTAAATAATGTTTGCAAGGCTATATTACGTATACTAAATATATAAATAATAATCATACACATTCACATTTCAATATTCATTTCAGTATTGTTTATTTTGCCGCATACTGTATTTTTAGGTGGCTCAATCATGTATACGTTGTAAGCAACACTGATGATGGAATTATCATTCCGAAGACGTTCTGTGATGTAGCCCGAAAAACTTTTTTAATAAATACACTTTTTATAAAGAATTTTTAAATAAATTTTGTATTATATTATTTTGTGTCTTATATAGAATGAAATCACGTAAAGAAAATAATTTAGAGATATATGTGGATTTTTTAATATAACTAAAGCTCGGATTTATAGGCAACAAAAATTGAAGAAAAAGGCGCCTATATAGGCAAAGATTTTTATTAAAAAAGGCAGGAATATTAACATTTAGGCAAAATATAGGCAATAAAGGAATATAACTTATTATTTATTAAAAGAATATAACTTAAGTGAATTAACGTAATATTAACTTAAGTCAGGTATATTTACACATCATAATCATAACATTAGTATAAATAAACCAGTAACTAAATAACTGTTAATTAATAATCAAACATTGTAACCACTTAAAATTTTATCATTAATAGAAACAACTAAATGTTTTTCAATATTTTCGGTCTTAAAACTATGTCTTCGATCACTTAAAATTAATTTGTACATTGAAAACGAACGTTCGACATCGACAGATGTAATTGGAGCATATTTCAGAGGGGATAATAAATCTGGCATAATTTGTAATTCCTCGAAAAATGTCCCATTCAAAACTTTAGCAACATTAGATAAAAACGAAAAACCTTCATTCTTGTCGAAAACGTATTTCATTTTTTTTTTTAAATTAATTGACCGTTACTTCCAGCTGCCGATTTAATTTTCGTCTTTAAATTATCTATTAATTTTACTGACTCGCATAAATTTATTTCTTGTTTTCTAATAAGGTAATTGTGGTAACTATTAATTTATAATTGTCATTGATATAAGCGAGTTCCTGCTTCAATTTGGGATTTTTTAATATTTTTTTTGCTTCTAGAATGGCTTCGGAAATATCATCATCAAATTCTGACATAACTACTTCTATTTCGTTGCAGTGTTCAAAGTAAAAAAACTGCTTCGAGCCAGGTTCCCCACCTTGTAATTACTGGTTTAGGTGGCAAAGGGACACCGGGAAGTCTTTCTTTATATATTTGCACCCTCAACGGAGCCTTTACAAAAACTTTTTTCATAAAATTTATAAAATTATTTACCAACGGAAACAGATTTCTTATTTCTTCAGCAATTCTATTTACCCCGTGGGCTACACAAGTGCAATGAATTAAATTAGGATAAAAAATCTTTAAATTAACAGCAGCTTTTAACATATATGCCGTAGCATCTGAAAGCATTAAAACTATTTTATTCACTGGTATAGGGTTGGGTAAAAAGAGGTTTCTTAAACTATCTTGTATAAATCGACTTATTGTTAAATTGTTTGTTTTTTCCAATTCTTTAACGGCAACTAAATAAGGTTTTCTCGCAAAATTTTCCTTCAAAATTCCAATCATTAAATTAGCTATATACCTGCCGCATACATCTGTCGTTTCAACCACCATAATATACAAAAAATTGCCCTCTAACTCCCGCTTAATTTTTGAAATACATTCCACATAACATTTTTCCACAGTATGTTTTCTCAATGTACTCTCGTCCGGTAAGGATTTATTAAGATATTTTTCGAAAAAACATTTAAAACTAGGGTTATTAATTTTATATAGAGGAATGTTGGATGCAATCATCATTTGGCATAAATCAAATTTAAATGCGTCTTCCTCCTTTTTTTTTTTGAACTGCTTAAACTATCCCGCAGAGATATTTGGGCTAACTTAGAGGAATTTAATTTTTCCAAATTATGTTTATGAAGTGGGGTTCCACAATGCTGGTCAAGAAAGTACTTTTTTCTACTTGAAATCTGAGAATTTAAAAAAAATAATTAGAATTCTAAAACCGCTTTAGAATTTAGTTATGTTGTGGGACGAGAAAAAAAGGGGAAAAATAAAACATACCGATTTGCCGCATGGTTTACAAAATGCTCCATCTCCTTCTAGAGAAAGTTCCGAATAAGGTGCGATCCACAGCCTTAATTTAGATGTCATTTTTTCATACAAATGTCTAAAACGTTTTAAAACATGTTCTTTGCTTTTCGGTATACGCAACAAAACTAAACTAGGATATAGCAATTTGTGACTAAACTCTGATACAGTAACCGACTGTACAACTGATAATAAACTAATAAAGCTTAGGGATTTCCAAATAGTTAACCCTCAAGTCTCGATCAGGTACATTTTCCTAGAAATCTGTTATATAAACAAACCATTGATATTTTATTATTGACCCAAAATTTTATTATAGAATGGTTTAGTAATAGAATAATATCATGGGTAGTACCATGAAATTTTAAAAAAGGCACAAATAGGCGGAATTTACGAAAAAAGGCAAAAAGTGCAAAAAACAATTATAATAGGCAAAATAGGCAAAAAGGCATTTTGCCTATAATCCGAGCTTTAAATATAACACTAAAATAAGTATGTTCATTCCGTCAAGTAATATTCCTAATAAGTCTAATACGCGCTTATTAATTAAATAAATGATATCCAGAATTTATTTCATTCCAGCCGTTATCATTTGTCAAGAAATAAAAAAGTAAATTTGATAAAGCCTTTGATTTCCAATATTTTTGATAGCTCCATTAATATAAATGATTAATGGCTACATCTCAACTTAATAGGGAGTATGGGCGGAAAATAAAAATTTTCCAAGGAACAATGCCGAACGATCAATTTCGTAATTTACTCGTTATTATAAAGTCCTAGCCTGATACTTCGTGACACAGGGATCATATTCAGATTTAGCCCAGCCAACTTTGCGAAACTTTTCTTCACACTGTGTTGTTTTAATAATATCGCTTGATTAGATAGTCATCAAATACCATCTCTTTTTATACGTAGCTTTGGGCCTTACGAATAAATTTAAAGACAAAATTTTAGTTAATATTAGCATAAAAGTTGCGTTCATAAAAGAAAAGAGTTTTTAGAAAATGGCAAGAATGTAAACTGTATATACAGAAGAAGTCAAAATTCTTAGGTTGGCCATGAAAAAATTCAAAGGGAAATAATTTTTCGACGAAAAAATACATCATAATCTAGAATGAATCTTAATTTGTTAATATTGGATGATATATCAAAATACCTAAGCAGTTAAGATTGCTGGTGTGAAAAATATTAATAAAAACACACATTAGCTAAGGTTTTAACAATTAGACTGTGAAGATAAACAGGCCTTAAAGGCCCATGGCTTGGAATTTTTTCACTCTTTCCTCAATTTTTTTCTGTCTATGGCCGCAGTTCTCCAATTTTATATCGAGATTGTTTCCATGTCTTCCTTACACGCTTCTAGCTACTATTTCCGTGGTCTTCTTCTTTTATTCTTTCCATCCCCTCTCAGCAGCGAGTCCTTTGTTCACCTTTCGTCAGCCATTCCCGCAAGATGACCTAACCATCTAATTTTCTTTGTTCTGATGATCTGGCTAATTTCTGTTTTCCGGTACAGCTCTATGATCTCTGAATTAGTTCGTCTCCTCCAAACGTCTTCATCGTGTTTTACTCCCCCGAATATATTCCCTTCCTTTCCTTTCGCTTCCTTAAAGGACTGTGGGCTGGATCACTGTGCAGTATAGTCTCTATGTTGCTCCTTGGAGAAGGTTTTTGCTCATAGTAGTTTGTGTAGGGCTCCAACAGTCTTCCTTCTTCTCGAAATTCTCTTCTCAATTTATCTGCTTTCTTCCCCTTTACTTGTTGTGGTTACTTCTAGATACTCAAGCTCCGTCACCTTTTTTAAGCAGTACTTTTTACTCCTGTTGTTTGTAGTAGTCTTCACTTATGTGTCTTCAGATGTGGCCTGCTCCATCTCGATATACTCTGTTTTTTTTCCTTAATAATCAGTCCATACTGCTTAGATTTTTAAAGATCCTCGGCAGTTCCCTTTCAGTTCTTGCTATTAACACTACATCGTCCGCAAAGGCCAGAATCTGGCTTATCGTCTCATATTATACCTTTCGTTCGGATTCCACTCTCTGTCTCTCAATAACAAGAAATTGAAGAGTACTGTGGACTATGGATCTCTCTGCTTTAATCCTCTTTTGACTTTAAAATTCCCTGATAGGCTTCCTTCTATCCTTACTGCATTGTCGGTTTTCATTGAGGTAATTTTTCTTAGTCTGATCATCTTTTCCATAATTCTAAGTAGTCTTATGGCCTGGTACAGACGCCTTCTTATCACAGAATCTTACGCTTCTTTGAAATCTATAAAGAGGAGGTTTAGCTTAATCTGTTACTCGTACGTATTGCTCTCAATAATTTTCAATACGAATATTTGATTAAAGGTGGATCTGCTCTTTCCCAAGGAACAATGCCGAGCGATAAATTTCGTAATTTACTCGTTATTATCAAGTCCTAGCCTGATAATTCGTGACACAGGGATCATATTCAGATTTAGCCCATCCTACTTTGCGAAACTTTTCTTCATACTGTGTTGTTTTAATAATATCGCTTGATTAGATATTCATCAAATACCATCTCTTTTTATACGTAGCTTTGGGCCTTACGAATAAATTTAAAGACAAAATTTTAGTTAATATTAGCATAAAAGTTGCGTTCATAAAAGAGAAGAGTTTTTTTAGAAAATGGCAAGAATGTAAACTGTATATAGAGAAGAAGTCAAAATTCTTAGGTTGGCCATGAAAAAAGGAAATTTCAAAGGAAAATAATTTTTCGACGAAAAAATACATCATAATCTAGAATGAATCTTAATTTGTTAATATTGGATGATATATCAAAATACCTAAGCAATTAAGATTGATGGTGTGAAAAGTATTAATAAAAACACACATTAGCTAAGGTTTTAACAATTAGACTGTGAAGATAAACAGGCCTTAAAGGCCCATGGCTTGGAATTTTTTCACTCTTTTCCTCAATTTTTTTCTGTCTATGGCCGCAGTTCTCCAATTTTATATCGAGATTGTTTCCATGTCTTCCTTACACGCTTCTAGCTACTATTTCCGTGGTCTTCTTCTTTTATTCTTTCCATCCCCTCTCAGCAGCGAGTCCTTTGTTCACCTTTCGTCAGCCATTCCCGCAAGATGACCTAACCATCTAATTTTCTTTGTTCTGATGATCTGGCTAATTTCTGTTTTTCGGTACAGCTCTATGATCTCTGAATTAGTTCGTCTCCTCCAAACGTCTTCATAGTGTTTTACTCCCCGAATATATTCTTTTCCTTTCCTTTCGCTTCCTTAAAGGATTGTGGGCTGGATCACTGTTAGGTATAGTCTCTATGTTGGCTCCCTGGAGAAGTTTTTTGCTCATAGTAGTTTGTGTAGGGCTCCAACAGTCTTCCTTCCTCTCGAAATTCTCTTCTCAATTTATCTGCTTTCTTCCCCTTTACTTGTTATGGTTACTTCTAGATACTGAAACTCCGTCACCTTTTTCAAGCAATACGTTTTACTCTTGTTGTTTGTAGTAGTCTTCACTTATGTGTCTTCAGATGTAGCCTGCTCCATTTCGAAATACCCTGTTTTTTCCTTAATAATCAGTCCATACTGCTTAGGTTTTTAAAGATCCTCGGCAGTTCCCTTTCAGTTCTTGCTATTAACACTACATCGTCCGCAAAGGCCAGAGTCTGGCTTATCGTGTCATATTATACCTTTCGTTCGGATTCCACTCTCTGTCTCTCAATAACAAGAAATTGAAGAGTACTGTGGACTATGGATCTCTCTGCTTTAATCCTCTTTTGACTTTAAAATTTCCTGATAGGCTTCCTTCTATCCTTACTGCATTGTCGGTCTTCATTGAGGTAATTTTTCTTAGTCTAATCATCTTTTCCATAATTCTAAGTAGTCTTATGGCCTGGTACAGACGCCTTCTTATCACAGAATCTTACGCTTCTTTGAAATCTATAAAGAGGAGGTTTAGCTTAAACTGTTACTCGTACATATTGCTCTGAATAATTTTCAATACGAATATTTGATTAAAGTTGGATCTGCCCTTTTCCAAGGAACAATGCCGAACGATCAATTTCGTAATTTACTCGTTATTATAAAGTCCTAGCCTGATACTGCTTGACACAGGGATCATATTCAGATTTAGCCCATCCTACTTTGCGAAACTTTTCTTCACACTGTGTTGTTTTAATAATATCGCTTGATTAGATAGTCATCAAATACCATCTCTTTTATACGTAGCTTTCGGCCTTACGAATAAATTTAAAGACAAAATTTTAGTTAATATTAGCATATAAGTTGCGTTCATAAAAGAGAAGAGTTTTTTTAGAAAATGGCAAGAATGTAAACTGTATATAGAGAAGAAGTCAAAATTCTTAGGTTGGCCATGAAAAAAGGAAATTTCAAAGGAAAATAATTTTTCGACGAAAAAACACATCATAATGTAGAAAAATCCTTAATTTGTTAATATTGGATGATATATCAAAATACCTAAGCAGGTAAATTTGTTGGTGTGAAAAATATTAATAAAAACACACATTAGCTAAGGTTTTGACAATTAGACTGTGAAGACAAACAAGCCTTAACGGCCCATAGCTTGGAATTTTTTCACCCTTTTCCTCAATTTTCTTCTGTCCATGGCCGCAGTTCTTCAATTTTTTATCCCGATTGTTTCCAGGTCTTCCTTACACGCGTATAGCCACTTTTTTCGTAGTCGTCTTCTTCTCTTATCTCCCTCCTCTCTCAACAGTGAGTCCTTTGCTCACCTTCCGTCAGCCATTCCCGCAAGATGACATAACCATCTAAATATCTTTGTTCTGGCTAATCTAGCTAATTTCTGGTTTCCGGTACAACTCTCTGATCTCTGCATTTGTTCGTTTCCTTCAAACGTCTTCATCGTCTTTTACTCCCCTGAATATATTCCTTCCGCGGAAAAGACAAGGGGTGGGCCTTATAATCCACACGACATTTGAAAAGAGCATAGAAAACATCGAATATATCAACCATAAAATCCTGATGACGACTTTGAATATGGAAAACACTAAACTCCACATCATATCAGTTTACGCACCAGATATAAGTAAATCCGAGGGGGAGACCGAAGACTTCTACAATAAACTACAGGATGTAATCGACAAGATACAGAAGAACGAAAAAATAATTATTCTTGGAGATCTCAATGCAAGAATAGGAAACGACAGGATAGATAATATCAAACAATGATTTAACGAAGATACATTGAACCGAAATGGAGAATACCTTGTTGAATTCTGTACCCAAAATTTGTTGAAAATAAACCACACGTTTTTTCCACACAAACCCCAACACAAATACTCGTGGCAAAACACGCAAAGCCAACAATCAACAATAACAATAATCAACAATATTCAACAATCAACGACTATATAATTACAAATAGAGAAATCATACCTAAACAAATACTAGACGTAAGAGCATTAACATCGCCCAATATCGGATCAGACCATAAAATGGTGCTTGGAAAATTTTTGCTAAAAATACCACAAAACAAGAAAAAACCACCCAAGTACTTCGAAAAACTAAACATTGAGTCTCTAGAGAACCAAAACACAAAATGGCTGTATAAAAGACGTTAGAACAAAGATTTGAGATAAACCCAGTAATAACAGGTGAAGGAGTAAATGAGACATGGGCAAAAATACAATATAATATATTGCAAGCCGCACAGGAAAGCATGGGGTCAGAAAAATTAACCTGAATGCAACAAAAATATTAAAGCCCTGGTTCAATACTGAAATAAGAGATCTAGCGTATGAGAAGAGGAAAGCATACCTACAATACTGCACTAACGAAACACCAAAGAATTACCAACAATACAGAGACACAAGAAATTACGTCAATTCTAAGATAAGAAATATAAAAAGGGAATATTGGACACGCTTTACTAAAGAAATGGAACACGATTTGTATGGGGCGCAAAGAAAAGTTTGGAAAATATTAAAAAATAGGAAAAAACCCATTAACCAATATAGAAGTTTAAATAAAATAGAAGCAGAACAATGGACCGCCTATGTAGAAGAACTATATAAGGAAAATACAATAATACCTGAAAAAGAGGAAGAAACAGGAAATGAAGACGAATCCAACATAGACACAGAACTAGAAATCACAAAAGAAGAAATAAGGAATAACATACGTAAATTAAAAAACAGAAAAGCACCAGGACCCGATGGGATACCAAATGAAATCCTGAAATACGGAGGAGAAATCTTAATCGAAAATATATAGATCCTCTTTCAAGAAATAATATGTAGCCAGCGTGTACCAGACCAGTGGAGGACGAGTATAACAATACCTATACACAATAGAGGAAACAGCAGAGACCCTAGCAACTACCGTACCATCACCTTGCTGAGCACAACTCTTAAACTCTTAACAAAAATACTTGCCAATAAAATAAATGAAGAATACACAATTAGTGAGGAACAACAAGGTTTTCGGAAAAATAGGTCCACAATAGACGCCATATTCATAGCCAGACAAATTGCTGAGAAAGCACTGGAATATAATAAACCTGCATTTATGTGCTTTATAGATTTGACTAAGGCCTTCGATTGTGTAAGATTGGAAAATGTGCTAAGATTGCTAAAAGAGAAAAGTCAGCCCAACAAGATGATAAGGATAATTAAAGACATTAATACGAAGAACAAAACCAGAATAAAAGTCGAGAATGAACTAACATCGGAAGTAGAAATCAACTCGGGAATCAGGCAAGGGGATAGCTTGAGCCCATTGCTTTTTAATGTAGTCATGGACAAAATCATAGAAAACATTAAAGGTACTGGAAAAGGATATAAGATGGCGGAAAAACAAATAAAAATCCTCTTTTATGCTGACGACGCCATCTTAATCTCCGATAACGAGGATAACCTACAGCGAATGGCAAAAACTTTCAAAACAGTGGCAAAGAACTACAATATGAAAATATTAACAGCCAAGACAAAATCCCTGGTAGTGTCAAGGGAACCCGTAAGATGCAAATTAGTAATTAACAACGAACTAATTGAACAAGTCTCGAGATTCCCATATCTGGGAATCTAAATATGTAGTTATGGAGATGTTAAAGAAAGCGTCCGAAAGCAAGCAAATAAAGCCAATTACGTGTCAGGATGTCTGAGGGATGTCATCTGGAGAAACAAAGATATGAGGCTGGAAGGGAAAGTACGCATATACAAATCATGTGTAAGACCGATCATGACGTACGCGATAGAAACAAGATATGACACAGCAGAAACCAAAAGGATGCTGAGAACATCAGAAATGAGAACGCTGAGGTCAATAACTGGGAAAACACTGAGAGACAGAATACCGAACGATAGAATAAGAGATCTCTGTAACATACAAGATATAGTACGGTGGGGAAGACAGAGACGACGAGAGTGGAATCAGCATGTGACGAGAATGGACAGCGAGAGAATACCCCGTATAGCCAGGGATTCGAAGCCAACAGGCAAGAGACTAATAGGATGGCCCTTTAAAAGGTGGCGAGATAGCTGGCAGTCAACATCACAGCTACGAATACAAGCTCCAAATCTGTAAGGAACAGGCCAAGAGGCCTATTATAAGAAGAAGAAGAAGAAGAAGAAGAAGAAGAAGAAGAAGAAAAAGAAGAAGAAGATTATATTCCTTTTCTTTCGATTCCTTAAAGGACTGTGGGCTGGATCAATGTTCGGTATAGTCTCAATTTTGCTTCTCTGGACAAATTTTTTTATCTTAGTAGTTTTTGTGTAAAGCTCTGACAGTCTTCCTTTCTCTCAAAATTCGCTTCTCAATTTCTTGGCTTTCTTCCCCTTTACTTGTTAGGATTACTCCTAGATACTCCTAGTAAAGGAAACTTAATACTTATTATAAACACCCATCATACGACATAATTTAAAATTTAAAATGGAGATTGACCTCGACACGACTAATGAGACATCAATAGATTATTTATTTTTGTAAATAGTTTGTTTTGCTTCTTCTTCTTCTTCTTCCTGCTTCCTTAATAGGCTCGCGCCTATTCCATCTTCGGATGCCTCCTCATCAGATATCCAGGTTGTCACTCCATCTCTTCCTTGGCCTTCCTTCAGCCGTTTGGTGATCTGTCTCGAACTATCTTCACCAGTCTTCCTTCTCCCATTCTGCTTATATGGCTATACCATTATTTTTTCTGTTCAGTGTCCAATCATTTAGGTTCTCTATACAACAGCTTTGCCTGAGGTCTGTGCTACGTTATCTGTCCCATAATGACTTTCCTGTGATATCTCGGACTATTTTCATTTCACACGTGTGAAGTTTTTCTTATCTGAATAACTGTTTCCCCATGTAGTATGATGACAGTATTTGTTCTTGTTGTAAGACGTAGTTATTGCACATTTTTTGACATAAAATTAAAAATTCACCATTGGGGCGAATATGGGTAATATGAACCGTATGCGCGCCAATGGCGATTATTAAAATTAATAATAATTCTTATTAAGTTGTCCGGCACCTTCGCCAAAGTTTTGAAAAATCTTAATTTCCGAAAGATTGGCGGAGGTGCCGGACAATTTTGTATAATTATTAGGGATAGGAAAAACTTACCGGTTTAAACCTAAAACCGGTTTTTTTACTTCGCAATAACCGGTTTTACCGGTTGTTTTTTTTGTGCCGGTTATAACCGGTTTATTTCTTTTTAAAGTAAAAACCGGTTATTAGGTTTTTACGGTGATTAGGATTAGGTTAGGTATTATTTTGAATCCCAATCATAATTATTATTCTCAAGTAATTATTCGAAAAAAAAACCATAATTCAAATTTTATTTTATTTTATAAAATACAGAAGCAAACTGAAAGTGCAATCTCATATCAGCCAGAAACAATTATTAAGTTTTATTATAATATTTCCTTGAAAAGGTATTTGTAATCATAATATTTACGTAAGAAGTGATCTGGTTGAATTAGACGCAAACATCATCTATTTTTCACACTTAACTCTTGACATTAAAAGTGGGTGAATGACTTTTTCTGATTACCAAAAATAATGCTCTGACTATGAATATCGAATTACTGATTAGGAATACGAATCTCCAAGAATTTCGCTACGTTTTCAAAACGATACACCCATACAGGAAGTATTAAATGAGTTAAAATGTACCTATTCTACAAATATACAAACGTGTTAAAAGTAATACATGTTCTTTCGATAGTATGTACTAATTTTGATCATATTGATGTCGAGTCGAATGTAGTATCGCAAACTAAAGTGTATTGTAAATGTAACTTTGTAACCTATTGGATTAAAAAACCGAAAACCGGTTTTTCCAAAAACCGGTTTTTTGGCCGGTTATAACCGCTAGGTTAAACCGTAAGCAAAAAAACCGGTATAACCGAAAACCGGTGTTTTGTCAAAAACCGCCATCCCTAATAATTATTAAGGATTATTAATTTTTTTGTCATTCCTTTTAATTTTTAAGGGTTTGGTAAATGACTCAGATTGATTATTACAATTTATTAAATATATAATCTTATTGATTTTAAAAAGCTTGGCGAATGTGTAGAATCAATATTTGAATCATTAACCCGTTATATCTGAATAACTGTTTCCCCATGTAGCATGATAGCAACAGTATTTGTTCTTGTACTTGTTCTTGTCTTATTCCATCCATTACTCCTTGGCTCCTTTAAACCGCCAAAAAAACCGCCTTTAGGTTTTTTTTCAGATTTCTGTAGTATTTATTATTTTTATCTAGTTTCATAAGCTGTCTGAATCTTCTATTCGTCTATATTTGACAATTTTTTCTTTCCTGTTTTTATAGTTTTTATTTAGTTCTTTTTCTATCTTCTTTTTTATATCGTTTTCTTTTAGCAACGTTATATGTATTGTGTTCATTTTCCAGATTTTTTTTCAAATAACACTCAATTAAGCTACTGTAACGTTGTAAACAGATTTCAGTGCCAGGATTAGTTGTTACACTCTTTACATTGTTTTTAGATATGTAGTTTTTCATGATATAATCTATTTACTGAATTGTCTATGAGTGACTTGCATGGTCTTTAAAGAAGTTATTTTTGGAAAATAATAATTTGACAAATTTATCGAACAATAATATATGGTTCATCCACAATAAGATTTATTTAAGGACTGTAAACAAGTGAAATCAAAGACTAAAATATATTTTTATATTTTGTCGTGTCTCACAAAACACAAGTAATCTCATCTACACAGCGGTTAATAGAAACAAAATTTCAAATAGCGTTTTATCTTAAACTAGACAAACGTTGATTACAATAAAAACTTCAGAACTTCCTAACGAGCTTCGTTCGAGGGAGGAATTTTCCATTTTCCTTGGGGCACAAGCTGTTCCACTGTTGGTTGGTCTTTTTAAGGCTCATACACCACTTAGAAAACAAAATTCAATATATTGATTGCTACCAGCAAGTGCACTGCTAGCGGTGCTGTTCAACTTTCTGTACTTATAATGACTAAAATTTTTTAATACATACGAAATATTTAATTGATTTGTGGAGAGATATTTCTCCACGAGCATTAATGAATGTAATCATTACAAAATCATAAATCAAATAAAAATTTTCGGTAGTCAGGTTTTTCTAAAACTCTTACTTCTTACGTATTTTGAATGCATACCCAACACGCCAAGTTTTAAAAATTGTTTGGAAACACTTGTCCGATGTTAAATACGCTTGAGATCTGTTCTGAATTCTGAAAATATTTTCTTATGGCGTTTTAATATCGTTTACTTTTTTTTTAGTTGGAATTAAGCACAATATTAATTTAAAATACGTTTATTTGGACGATTCGGGTTCCACTTCGGAAATTATTTATATTGTCGGTTTATAACGTCCTGCGACGTTGTCCGATGCCTAAGCGCCAATTCCCACTGTTGTTCCAGTCCTCATCGGATAATCCTCTTTCGCTCATAGATCTTCGTATACCACCAACCCAAGATGTTTTCGGTCTTCTTTTTTTTCGTTTTTCTCTTGGTACCCATCTCATTGTCTTTTTAGGGAGTCTTTCCTCGCTCATCCTTTGAACGTGCCCGTACCAGGTTAATTGCTTCTCCTCTATGCAGTCAGTAATTGTTTTTGTTACGCCCATGCTCTCTCTTATTATTTCATTTCGGATCCTCTCCAACTTTGATGTTCTGTTTGATCGTCTTAGTGGGCCCATTTCCGTAGCCTCTAGTTTTCTCTTTTGATGTTCTTTAATCCTCCACGTTTCAGAACCGCACATCAATGTGCTTTTTATCAACGTACCTATTATAAATTGTTACTTTTCGTTGTTTTCCTATGTCTTTACTCCACAATATTACATTTAACGATTTGATTATTCCTCTGGCTTTATGTATTCTGTTTGTAATGTCATCATCATCTGTTCCTTCTTTTTTGAGCAGTCCTTCGGAAATAAAAACACAAATTAAATATTTTTAAACAAAAAAATGAAGGATCCTTCTGGTAATAGTAGTACTTCCAGTATAAACTTTTTTTCTTTCGGTACCATATTAGGTCATCATAACGTTGAAAATTACATTGATGAGTTGTTAACGGTGTTTATCTAATCGAAACAGTCGTTAGGCACTGTGTATTCCTGTCCAATCGCGAATGATCTTGTTCTTTCAGTTCCTCTGGGGCCCTAGATTTTACCTTTCATGATAAGCTGAAGAGTTCTGAACCGATCTATTCTCAGAACATGCCCTAGGTATTCATTTTTTTTTTTATTTAATATTTATCAATAACTTATAAGAAATAAAATGTAGACTAGAGAAGGCTAGGAGTGCATTCAATAACATGGCCAAACTCTTTAAAAGCCACAACCTTAATCTGGAGATAAAAATAAGGCTCCTATGATGTTATATCTTCTCAATATTGTATTACGGAGTTGAATCCTGGACACTCTTTGAAGCAGTGGAGAAAAAACTGGAAGCCTTCGAGATGTGACTATACAGACCAACACTAAGGATATCATGGACGGACAAGATAACCAAAGAGACCGTATTACGAAAAGTGGGCAAAAAAAGGGAGGTGATGTATATCATTAAAAGGAGAAAGTTAGAATATCTCGGACACATAATGAGGAACGGCACTAAATACAGATTACTGACGGTAATCCTTCAAGGTAAAGTATTCGGAAAGCGAGGAACTGGGAGAAGAAGAATATCATGGTTAACGAACCTGAGGGAATGGTTTTCCACAACAACAACAAATCTATTTAAATCATCAGTTAATAAAATAATTACAGCCAGAATGATCGCCAATATTCAAAACGAATAGGCACCAAAAGAAGAAGAATAACTTATAAACGGAATTTCCTTTATTAAACATAGCTACGTTGGTCTGCAGCGCTGTCCATGGCATTCTTCTATGTAACAATATCCCCAATGCGTCTATTCGATTGATCCTATCAGCCCTCAGAGTCCAGATCTCGGTACTGTGTAACAACATATTTTTGGAGAGGTACATTCAAGCCATAAAGTACTTCACGGGTACCCGGTGTATTCCTAAATCCTAACTGAGTTTCATCTAGGTCTCAATTGGCAATAACTTCTTATTCTTCGATAAATAATGAGAAGAAAACTTTTCAATGTGTAGTTTATCAGACTTTTTTTCTTAAAATTCCGTCTCCTATCGGATGTTGAATATCACAATGGTCACTTTGTTGGCTGCTGCTCTGAATAGTTGTAATGAACTACAGTTAAACCATTCTCTCTAAGGTTCCTCAGCCAGGAGAGGCGTCTTCTTCCTATGCTTCTTCTAGCTTGGATCATTCCTTGCATAATAATTCTCAGCAAGTCATATTTTTCTCCTCTGGTTATGTGACCCAAATAATCCAGTTTTTCTGTTTTTATACTGTTCATAATTTCTAACTCCTTATTTAAACGTCGTAGCACTTCAACATTGGTAATCCTTTGAACCCACTGAATTTTCAATATTCTTCTGTAACATCATATTTCAAACGCTTCTATTATGTGTTGTCTCTTTAATGTCCAAGCTTCCATTTCGTATAGTAATATAGAAAATATGTAGCATCTTAAAGCCCTCAATCTGAGAGTCAACTGAAGGTATTTGTTTGTAAGCTTAGTCTTCATTTTTATAAATGCTTGTCTTGCAGTCTCAATTCGGACTTTAATTTCTTTGCTTTGGTCATTTTTGTCATCAACCCTAGTTCTCAAATATTTGTATGTCTCTACTTTTTCTATTTGGGTTTGCTCTATCATTAACCTTTCATTTAGTTTTTATGTTTTTGAGGCAATCATAAATTTAGTTTTTTTTTTGTTTATTTTTAGTCTATATCTTCTTCTCTTCTTCTTCTTTTTGTATAGACATGACTCTGTCTGTTTTTTCAATCTGCCTCTAGTAAGTTGTCGTTCCATCGTTTTCGTGGTCTTCCCACTGATCATCTTCCTATTGGGGAACCGTCTCTCGCTGTCCTGACTACCCTATTTCTTGTCATTCGGCTTATGTGGTCATTCCATTCTATTCTTCTGTTTCTTACCCAGTTTTTATTGTTATCCACCTTGCATCTCCGTCGTATATCTGTACTTCTAGCTCTGTCCCATAGAGTCTTACTATCGATTTTTCGAAGGGTTTTCATCTCCGCTGTTTCGAGCAATCTTTTTGTCCTCTCTGTGTCGGGTCGTGTTTCTGCCGCGTATGTCATTATCGGTCTGCTGACTGTTTTGTAAATCCTCCCTTTCATTTCTTTTCCGATATTTTTATTTCTCCATATTGTATCATTCAGGAAACCTGCGGCTCTGTTTGCTCTATTCACTTGATCTTCCACTTCTGTTTCGAGTCCTCCGTAGCTAGATAGTGTGATGCCTAGGTATTTAAACTCCATCACTTGTTCTATTATCTGACCTTCCAGCTCCGATTTACATCTTATTGGATCTGCTGTTATAACCATGCACTTTGTCTTTTTTGAGGAAATCAACATGTTAAATTTTCTGGCGATTATGTTGAATTGGTGCAGCATACGTTGTAAATCATTTTCACTTTGAGAGATTAGTATTGCATCGTCCGCATAGCAGATTATTTTAAGTTGTTTTTCTCCCATTTGGTATCTTTTTTTGGTTCTTACATTTTTTATTATTTCGTCCATGATCAGGTTGAACAATAAAGGACTCAAGGAATCCTTATCCCATTACCGGCTTCAGTTGGGTCAGTTAGTTCATCGTCCACTTTTACTTTTATTGTGTTGTTCTGGTAGATGTTTTCTGTCGTTTTAATTATTCCCAGAGGTACCTCTCTCGAGTATAACAAGTGGATAACGTCCTTTAATGTGACCCTGTCAAATGCTTTTTTAAGGTCCACGAAACATAAATGTGCCAGTTTGTTGTATTCCAATGATTTTTATTGAACTTGCCTCATTATAAATATCGCGTCAGTGCATGACCTTCCCGACCTAAGACCTTGTTGTTCTTCTGCTAATGTTATAATTTCATTAATTTGTTTGTTATCACTTTTGTTGTTAATTTTAATATTGTGTTTAATAAGTTAATCCCTCTGTAATTCTCCGGGTCTGATTTGTCTCCTTTTTTGAAGAGAGGTATTAGGATGCTTGATCTCCATTCTTGTGGTATTCTGTTTTGTTCTATTATTTTTTGTATTATTTTTAATAGTTGTTTATTTAGATCTTGTTCTCCGTACTTTAGGAGTTCGTTCGAGATTCTGTCCTCTCCTGGAGATTTTCTATTTTTTAATTTTCTTAATGCTTCCTTTACCTCTCCGTCCTCGATGTTTATTTCTTCGTTTGTCGTAACTTCAGGTGTTGGTGGTTCATTATCATCGCCTTTAGCAAATAGAAATCGGAAGTAGTCTGCCAATGTTTCCTTCTGAATGTGTTTCGCTTTTATTAATTCGTTCATCTCCTTTCTTTGCCCTCTGATCATTCTACATACTTCTTTTTGTGTTCCGTAGAAGTCGTGTTCCATCTGTTTTGAAAAACTCTGCCAGTGCTCCCCTTTTTATTTGCCTCACTAAAGTATTCGTTTCGTTTCTGATTCGTTTGTAGTGGTTGTATGCCTGTTGTGTTTTATTTTGTGCTGTATTGTAAAAAGGCTTTCTTCTTTTTTTCGCATTTTATCTTAACTTCTTCTCTGAACCACGGGGTTTTCTTCTTTAATATATGAGTATTCGTTACTTTTCTCTCTCTAAGTGATTCTGTTGCAGCGTTGATTATGTTATCTTTGAGTTTTTGCGAGCTTTCATCGATGTTATCGTTTTCTAATATTCTATTCTCAGCAATCTTCTCTGATATTCTTTTCCTGTATAAGTATTCCGTGGATTCCGTATGTAGTCCTTCAACTTTGATTTTTGTTTGTGTTGGTGCTGCCCTCTTAGGTGTGAAATATTTTATAATTATTCCTATTTTACATAATACTAGGCTATGGTCGCTACCTACATCTGCTGAGTTGAGGCATCTTACGTCGATTATTTTTGATGGATGTATATCTCTGTTGGTTACAACATTATCTATCATAGATCTTTGTCCACGGGTGTTATTGAATGTATATTTGTGTTGGTCTTTGTGGTCAAAAAATGTGTTGTTTATTCTAAGGTCGTTATTTATGCAGAGTCTGTGCATTGTATATATCTAATGCAATATAATCATTAATTATATTTACCAATTATTGTAGCGATTCCAGGGTGTCTGCCATTATAACGGGGCCATCAGCGAATCTTATGTTATTTACTATTCTTCCGTTTATATAGATTCCATCACTTAGTTCCGCTATCGCTTCCTGAAATATGGCTTCACTGTACACGTCAAACAGTATTGGCAACAAAACACAGACCTGTCCTACTCCTTTCTTTATATCAATATCCTTGGACTCTTTTTACTCTATCTTTATATTGGCCTTTTGATTCCAATACAGATTGATGATAATTCGAAAATGTCTATATCTCTGTTTTTCAATAATTCTATTAATTTTTCATGTCGGATACTGTCGAATGCTTTTTCGAAGTTGATGAAAGAGGAATAAATATCTTGGTTCATATCTAAGCATCTTTGAGAGAGGACATTAAACTTTCTTGTTCCAAGTCCTTTGCGGAACCCAAATTGGGTATCATCCACATCATCTTCTAGCTTTCTGTATAATCTTCCATAAATCACCTTTAGAAATAAAATGAATGTCGACTTGACATTCCCCGTTAGAGGGCGTTCTAACCATACTGCGGTATAAATAATTTTATTTTATACCGAGAAACTAGGGACGTGTTGGTGTAAATTTGTCTTCTGCAGAGCCTTCTTGACAACGGGTAGACCTAGAAATAGTACTAACGGGGGATGGCAGGAGACAAATTTAAATCAAAACGAAACCTTTAAAACTTAAGAAATATTTTGATGGCTTATTGATATTGTCCTATAGTTTGAACAATCTTTGGAACATATTGTTTTTGGTGTTGCTACAAAGGTAGACATCAGCCATTCATGTGGGATTTTTCCGGTTTTATATACTTCATTAAACAGATCCAGAAGTACAGGTAGAGTTTCACCGTCTAGACATTTCAGTAATTCCGCCGACATTTCGTCTGAACCTACAATTTTTCCGTTTATAGGGCTAACAACCTGTATTCGTCGCATCTTTTTGTCCGCTGCTTCTTCGAAATTGCTACAAAAATCTTAAGCCATTCCACAGGTAGTTTACCAGTAGCATACAAGTCAAGAACTTCAGATTATGAAATCGCAGATCCTTCTTGATTTACATTGTTCTGTATATTCGACCTGTCATATTGGAACGATTCATTATACAGGGTGTCCAGAAACTCTCCCGACAAACGAAGACAGGAGATTCTTCAGATAATTTTAAGACAATTTAACCCATTTCACCTAGTCCGAAAATGCTTCCTGAGGGAGCTAGAGCTCTTTGACGATGGCGTCTTGGAATTAGCTTTTCTTAAATATCTCCAGAACACTGATATTTAGAAAAACGAAAACTGGTACGCTTATTTATCTTCCAGAGATAAATCGATCCCATTAATTACGAATTTCTAGTACCGGCCATAGGCGCCCGTTTTGGGTAGGGTAACTGGTATTTTATCGTATAACTTTTTTTTTTTTAACTTGTAAGCATTTTTGATACTGATTTATTCAATTGTGAGGTATTCTAGTACTAAAGGGTAATCTTGCTTTAAGGCGGTAGAATTCACCATTTTCTAGAAAAATCGATTTGAAAATTTTTCTTTCATTGGATTTGAAAAAAATTTGAATTTTTTTCAAAAAAAGAGGGTGTATTTTACCGACTTAAAGCAAGAGTAACTTTTAGTACTAGAATACCTCATAAATTATTCATCAAATGTCAAAAATGTTTAAAAATTAAAAACAAAAAAGTTCTGCGATAAAATAACTGTTTACCTACCCAAGACGAACGCATATGACCGGTACTAGAATTTCGAAACTATGGCGATCTCTGGAAAATAAGTAAACGTACCAGTTTTCATTGTTCTAAATAGCTTTTTTTGAAATTTTTTTTGGTGAGTTGGGTTAAATTGTCTTAAAATTATCTGAAGAATATCCAGTCTTCGTTTGTCGGGGGAATTTCTGGACACCCTGTATAGCTACTCCATATTTTAAATATTTGTCGGTCATCAATAATACTTTTCCTACAATATGTACTAGAGTACTAGAGTATCAGTATTTATCTTATTATACAGGCCACCTACTTCACGAACTTTCTTTTCTTATTTTTCCATTTCTGAATACCCATCCGCCATCTCCTTTTTTAGCCGCTCGTATTTATTTATTTCTCTTTGTCGTCTTCTGTATTCTTCTGCTTTGTCTTTGTAATATTGTCTCCGTTGTATGATAATATCTAGTATTTCTTCTGTCATCTATTGCTGTGTCTTGAATCTATTAGTTAGGTACACTAAGTTCTTCTAGTATATTGGATAGTATGTTCACGAAATAATTTCCGTATTTTATCAACATTTTCCTTTGTTATAATTTCCTTCATGTAATTATTTACATCATTTTCGATTTTACTTTTGCTGGCATCTGAAGTAGTAAATTTTTTTGCTGGTGTTGTAATTCAACCGTAAAGTAACAAAAAAGTTTTAAACGTGTTTTAGATTTGTTTATTTTCTTTAAATTTGTGTTTTAAAAATATCAAACATTTTTGTCTAAATTCACCAGATTGAGAACAATGGGAACCTTCTCTGGTTACACCTCCGAGGCTTCTACAATTTTCAAGCCAAACGGATGCTGAAACTAAAGAAGATGAGGGAATTTTACAATTTATAATTCACGTCCCATCTGCTCAGTGCGGTAAAGTTCCAACGAGAATGGTTCCCTTCGTAGTCCAATCTGAGTAAACATGTAAATAAAAAATGAATAACTATTTTCAATTTTGTTACAAAACGAAAATACAGCCGCATCATATTCTAGTCCAATCAGAGAGTGCAGCAATCACCTCTACGGTTTCGAAACTTATTAGTCTCTCATCAGGAGGCACATATGCTGCTCTCTCTGATCCAACCAAAACAAACCCCGGCGTGCAGTCACGGATTACAACGAATGAAACGGCATAGATGTCCTAGCGGCAACTGCTAGCAAAACCAATGGCATATAAAACAACGGGGACGTGAATTATAAATTGTAAAACTCCCTCATCTTCCTTAGTCTCAGCATCAGTTATGGTTTGCAAATTGTAGAAGCCTCGAAGGTGTAACCAGAGAAGGTTCCCATTGTTTTCAGTCTGGTGGGATGTAGAATAACATTATGTTGTTTTATATGCCATTGGATTGAAAAATTAGTCTTTTGCTAGCAGTTACCGCTAGGGCATCTATGTCATTTCGTTCGTTGCAATCCGTGAATGCACGCCGTGGTTTGTTTTGGTTGGATCAGAGAGAGCAGCATATGTGCCTCCTGATGAGAGACTAATCAGTTTCGAAACCGGTAGAGGTTTTTGCGTCACTCTCTGATTGGACTAGAATATGATGCGGCTGTATTTTCGTTTTGCAACGAAATTAAAAATGGTTATTCATTTTCGAGTTGTTTTTTGTTTTTTTTTTTGCGTAAGAGTGATAACAATCTGATTGTGGCTCTGAAAAGATATATCCTAAACGACTGTTTAATTTGTTTTAGGTTGCTTGGATGCATTTTGAACAATCAGCAATCCTGACAGTCCACAACCACGTTATAACAAGGAATCCACGGATAAGCGTCACCCACGACAAGCATCGCACTTGGTTCCTTCATATTAACAATGTCCAAGAGGAAGACAAAGGTCGTTATATGTGTCAAATCAACACTGTTACTGCTAAAACGCAATTTGGATTCCTTCATGTCGTTGGTAAGTTGTCGTTTAATCTCGTGAAAAATAAGTTGCTCACAGAATGTTCTGCGAAACATACTAATGCAAAAGTTATTAACTGAAAGAAAAAAGGAGGAAAGACAGTTTTAGATTTAATTTTATTCGGGGGCGACCACCATCGGCTGACCTAGGTTTCTACTTTTCAGTGTCTTCAGAGGCGCCTGTGGTGTATCCCGAAGCGAACTCTAAATCCGGCTGTCCCACTAGTCAAATTAATAAAATATTAAATGCGTACAGACGCATTAGCGACATCTATCTAGAGACATTTTTTCTGGCTTTGATATTTGTGATTTTTTTTAACCATTCGTTTTTTTTCTTATCCTTCAGATTTACTTTTAGCATTTTTCTTTCCATGAGTTGCATTTTAATACCTTATCCATGTTATTTCTTCTTAGTGTCCATGTTTGCGCTCCATATTTCAATACAGGCAGTACACACTAGTTGTAGACTTTTGTCTTTAGGTATTGCAGGTTTCTCTTTTTTTTTGAGAAAGTAGCTAAGCTTTCCAAACGCTACTCCAATCTTATTATCCTGATCACCTCCGATGTTTGGTTCTCCTTGCTAGTATTGGTCATTGTTTTTGTTTTCTGAAAGTTCATTTTTAACCCTATATTTCTCGTTTCTGTATGTAGCTCTTTCAGCATTTTTTTGGGGGGCTCAATTTTGTCTTCAGCTATCAGGACTATGTCATCTGCGCAGCGAAGGTGATTCAGGAATTGTTCATTAATGTTAATTCCTGGTTTTTCCCATTTCAAATTCTTAAACACGTCTTCTAGCGCTTGATTGTACAGCTTTGGCATGATGGTATCGCCCTGTCTGATTCCTCTCTAAGGGGTTACATAGGACTTGCGGCTAAAAAAAAATGAATTTTTAAAAAAATTGTATCTCAAAAACTAAAAATTATTTTTATTTACAATTGAAACATGTAACAGTATAGTACTTAAGGTACTGTCAAAAAAATTTTCAACCAAAATATTCATTTTTGTAGAGTTGACTGCAATTTTTCGGCAACAGCCCTTTTTTGCGGTGGGCAGCATAAATCCAGTCTCAACTAAAATAAAAAAATCAAAAAGTTTCTTGTAGTTTATACCTCTGGCTAGTGAATTAACGAAGGAATTTAAAAAAGAATTAAATTTGAAGATTTTACATAAGTTTAAACACATTTTCGACCCCAATTGGTCTCATTTTTTCAAAAATTTCCATTTTTAAAGTAGTTGGTTTTTTTTATAAAACAAAATTGACTTCACCTAAAAAAAATTCCTTCGTTCATTCACTAGCCAGAGGTATAAACTACAAGAAACTTTTTGATTTTTTGATTTTAGATGAGACTGGACTTATTTATGCTGCCCAACGCAAAAAAGGGCTGTTGTCGAAAAATTGCAGTCAACTCTACAAAAATGAATATTTTTGGCTAAAAATTTTTTTGATAGTACCTTAAGTACTATACTTTTACATGTTCCAACTATAAATAAAAAAAAATTTTAGTTTTTGAGATATAATTTTTTTAAAAAGTCACTTTTTTTACGCGCAAGACCTATGTAACCCCTTTTAGTATTGGTTGTTAATTAAAAATGTAAATTATATACAGGGTGTCCCGAAAAGGTTGGTCATAAATTATACCACATATTCTGTAGTCAAAAATAGTTCGATTGAACCTAACTTACCTTAGTGCAAATGTGCTCATTAAAAAAGTTACAGCCCTTTGAAGTTACAAAATGAAAATCGATTTTTTTCAATATATCGAAAACTGTTAAAGATTTTTTATTGAAGATGGACATGTATCATTCTTATGGCAGGATCATCTTAAAACAAAATTATAGTGAGATTTGTCAACCCCATAATAATTTTATGGGGGTTTTGATCCCTTAAACCCCCCCCCAAACTTTTGTGTACGTTCCAATTAATTCATTATTGTGGTACCATTAGTTAAACACAACGTTTAAAAAAAATTGACTCCTAGTATTTTTTCGATAAGCGAGTTTTTATAGAGATGCTGCTTCTTTTTTAATATATTTACATAAAAATTTTATGGGAGTTTTGTTCCTTTAAACCCCCCAAATATTTGTGTACGTTCCAATTAAACTATTATTGTGGTACCATTAGTTAAACACAGTGTTTTTAAAACTTTTTTGCTTCTTAGTCTTTTTTTGATAAGTCACCTTTTATCGAGATGTGGCTTCTTTTTCAAAATATACCTAAAAATGTAAATTATAAATACATGTCGGTCTCTATAATCGTGCCTACTTAACCATATATGTGGTGCATTCGATAAATATTCAAAATATCTCGATAAACACTGGCTTATCGAAAAAGTCCTAAAAGGCAAAAATGTTTTAAAAACAGTATGTTTAACTAATAGTGCCACACTAATAATTAAATTGGACCGTACACAAAAGTTTGGGGAGGTTTAAGGGAACAAAACCCCCATAAATTATTTATGGGGTCCACAAACTTCACTTTAACTTTTATTTAAGATGCTGCTGCCATAATAATGCCACATTATGTATATTTTTAATGAAAAATTTTTAAGAGTTTTCGATATATGTTGTTCTGAAGCTATTTCCTTGTCGCATTTTTACAATTAACTATTTATGGGAAATAAGCCACAATTAAATTGAAAAAATAATTTTATTAACGTTTCGACGCCCAAATCGGGTGTCGTTGTCAAAATACAAAATACTACTAGATTAAACAAAAATGTTGTTGCTTAGTAAAAAATTCTTCTAATAATTCATTTAATCTGACTCATTTATATCAGCAATTGAGACATATATTATACATTTTAAAGTAGAAGACTTTAAAATGATATTGCCAATATTTATGAGTTTCGTTCCTGGAACGACTTTACTGAAAGATAGTTCATTCGATTAAATGAAATCAACCCCAACCCAAGAATATCCGTCACAAAAATATCATAGCATGTGATCTGTCTTTAAAAAGACAACCAAATGCAACGGTGACAGTAAAGTTCTCGCGTTAGAGATTCCATAGTAAATCACGAGGGAAAACCAGGAAAAACCTCGTGATACTATCCCGACATCGTAAGTATTTGGTTTACTCTCAAAACTAATACCAAATTCTGACTTTAATATATATGATGTTTAAATTATAAATAATATTAATAATACATAGATATCTAAGTAATACTAAAATATAAAATATTAACTCGATATGTTATTGACTTACTAATCGTTGTATTTTCTTTCTATTGACTTCCTCTTTCAATATTGATAACCAGATCCTACTGCATTTTACCGAGGAACTAGCGACACAATTGGTTTCATTTAGAATAATTAGAGCCGCTTCTTTGATTTTTCTCTTTTTACTATCTGTTTCTTTCAGGACTATACTTGAATCTCTCCACTGAACTCTGTGTTCGTTATCCCATGCGTGTAGACATATTTGAGATTAGTGATGTAAAATCTTCGGGAAGATTCGAAAGCCAGAAAGTTTCCGGAAACTTTCCGGGAATATTGGAAACTTTCGGAAACTTATGGAAATATTGCATTTTTATTAAATTTTTATAATAAATTATACAAATCAGTAGTTAGCTTTATTTATTTCTTTCATTTCTTTTTATTTAATCTTTCATTTTCTAATGGATTTAGAGCTTTGCCCTGGTTCCAACAGATTAGTTATAGAACGACTCTCATCACATACTGTTTTCCCATGTTTATGATTTTTGAGGAGTTTTTGAGATAGAGTCTGCTCTATCTACACTCAGTCTATTTCTCTTTTTATTATTTATGAAAGGGTATGTGCTAAAACTATGCCCTGTTTCAGCGGAGGAAGCTGGTAACCCCAGTATTGTAATTTCCAAATTGATTAAAGAAGTTTTGGTGCACATTCCTTGCCACCAGCTTATATAAACTACTGATCGTGCTGAAAGTCAAATAAAATCCATTGACCAAGGGTCTGCTTTTGCAAAGAACTTGGTTAATTCTGTAAAAATGTTTTCTTTGTCAATAAACTTGGGAAGATTGGTTAATATCTTGTCTATAGACTGCATGGCTAATATTATTTTATGCTCTTCAGCAGTGAGACTTTGTCCTCTTTAAGAAGGATCAAGTAAGTTTGCAGCATAGTGCACAGGCTTCACTGCTATTTTTTCCTTTTTGTAATTTAAATAAGCATTCCTTTTGTTCAGACTTGCTGATTGGAAGTAATGGAATATTCTCGGTAAAAATGTTTTCTATATTCGTAAATGCCTCGACAACCTAGGATATTTTAAACATATATTGCCTTCCAATAAAGTACCTAATCCATTTCAAAATTGGTGTTAGCACAACTGCTACTTTTTGCAACTTTATCCAAAATATTTCATCATCCAGACAGTTTTGCTTAATACACCGTGAAAATTTAAAAATGTTTCCCTCTATGACTATAAACATCTGTAAAGCCCTTTTAGGCGCAATAAGACTAAAATTAACTTAAATGCCTTGTTATTCTCGTAGCATTATTTGTTAGCTGGGATTGGGAAAATGCACTTATAAATTTTCATTTTATTTATTATTTCACTTTTGAAATATTCCCATGCATTACCTAGCTTTAGGCATTTGTATTATAAAAATAATAATTATTAATATTCAATTAAATTCAATTCAAATTTAAATTAAAATCAACAATTAATTCAACCACGAAGAAGAAAAAAAAACAAATAAATAAAACAATAAACCGTAACCTCAATGTTCCTTCTGTACTTGGTAGTGGTATAGGTTTGCCGGTCGAGGTCGTGTGAATTAAATAGCCCTACTACACGTAAATTGAAATTACGTTATTGACTCTTATGTCTAAAAGGCTCTTGGAAATATTCTCAAAAGTTTTCGGAAATGTTATGAAAAATTCTCGGAAACATTCCCGAAAGTTCTCAAGCGAGAATATTCTCGAGAATTTTCCATTGAAAGTTTCCGGGAATAATCGCGGCCAGGGGAATATTTCCATTTTTTATAGGCGAATATTCTCGGAAACTTTCCAATGTTCGCGAATACTCGCTTGGAAATATTCTCGACTCACATCACTATTTGAGATCTATCAAATTCTCTATTTTTAATACAAGACTCATGTTCACTTATTCTAACGTTTAATGGTCTTGATGTTTCACCTAAATAAAATTGTTCGCATTCACAAGGTATTTTATTAATGCAATTCTTTGAGTCAGTGAGTCAGATTAAATAAATTATTTGAAGAATTTTTTACTAAGCAACAACATTTTTGTTTAATCTAGTAGTATTTTTTATTTTGACAACGACACCCGATTTGGGCGTCGAAACGGTAATAAAATTATTTTTTCAATTTAATTGTGGCTTATTTCCCATCTAAATAGTTATTTATTTTCGATATATAAAAAAAATTGATTTTCATTTTGTAAATTCAAAGGGCTGTAACTTTTTTTGAGCGCACTATTGTATATAGGTATGTGAGGTTCAATCAACCTATTTTTGACCCCAGAATCTGTGGTATAATTTATGACCAATTTTCGGGACACCCTGTATATATAAATATAAATAATTTATGTATATGTTACCGGCCAAACCGGATTTCAGGACAAACTAGTGTAGCGATAGGACAAACTAGTATGGCCTAGGCCAATCTAGTTTGTCCTATCGCGCGTAGGCCAAACTAGTTTATACTGATATAAAGACGCACATTTCAGGCCAAACTAGTTTATCCTGAAGTGTATGTTTTTATATCAGGATAAACTCGTTTAGCCTAGTCTAAACCAATTTAATCTAGTCGAAAGTAATTGATTACATATTGGTTGCTGATTTAAACATAAGTTTAGAAGACACTATTGAGAGTTGTAAGACTTTTAAGTATTTAGGGTAAATGATAAACCGAGACGGCACTTGTATGAAAGATATAGAAATGAAAATAGTACGGGGAAAACAAGCCACGAAAGCTCTCCATGGAGTGATATGGAAGAACACTCTCACTAAAGAATACAAAAAAGGATTTTTCAGGGCATAGTGCTGAATATTACCCTACAAGAGCGGAAGAATTGTCAGTGACAACAATAATACGAAATAAAATACGAACAGTTGAATTGGAGTTTATGCGAAGTTGTCTACAAATTACCAGCTAGGATAGAATAAGAACAGATGGAATATGAAACAGAGTAGAAGTAGAATGCTCAATTACAAAAAAGTTGTGGTAGTAAAAGTAGAGCCCTGAAATGATACGGGCATGCACCAAAAATGCCGGAGCACAGGTGGCCGAAAAGATTACTGGACTGGGACCCGAGATGGAACATTCACATAGGAAATGCTATGATAGATAGAGACCGCAGAGATGGCGACTGGGAGAATAGAGTGCTGTGGAAGATGAAAACGGCAAACTCATAATGGGAAAAAGCCAAGAAGAAGAAAGTAATTTAGCGAACTAGTACGGCTTAATATAAATAATAAATTGAATAAAATACTTTGTTCTTGGAAAAATAATCATTTTTATTAATGTTATAATTATTCATAACAAATAAACAATAATATTGAGGTATATTCCCGGTTGGACGACAGACAGCCTAGGTCAAATTTCTCACCATTAGTACCATCCTTGGATTATAAGCTTTCATTCCACACCTCATTTGTCATTCTACCTGGTATAATGACGGAGGAGTTGACTTTACGGACAGACGGACAGACGGACGGACAGACAGACGTGGATAATTCAAAGTTTTCACATTTTTTCAAAATTGGTGAAAACAATAATAATTCGTACTCGATTTTATTCGTAAGTGTATCGTTTCTTTTAATTTTTGGAGAAAACATCATCCTTTTATTTATTATTTTTGACATTATTTAATTAAACAAGAATATATTGATTAACCTTCGGAGTACGGAGATTATTTGACTTACTTAGATTACGAAGATGGGTCAAGCGTGACCCATTCTCATTTTATTTATAAGTATGTTTTAAATAGTCAGTATTATTAAACAGTATCTTTCATTTAACAAAAAACAAAGAAAATCCTAAATTATTGTCTTTAAATTTTTTAAGATGGTTACCCATGGGCATATACTAGTTCGCTCCCGCGGCCAGATTTTAATACCTTACAGAAAACGGGCATAGGTAAATTTGCTCCGGCCATATATTTGAATACAGTGGAACCTCGATAAGTCGGATTAATCGAGACTGCGGCCGATCCGAGTTATCGAAAATCCGAGTTAGCCGGAAAATATGGTAAAAATTAATAAAACACGGTATACTTACAGATAAACTCCATTATAATTGCAAAAACATGAAATACATAAAATATGCACAATACATCTAAATTACGTACAGTTGTATACAGTGTTGTTTATTTCTTGGTAAAAAACTTGGTCAAAGTGAAAAAATGTTTGTTTTGTCTGATGAAAATCGGTTCGGCTTAGCCGGACTTCCGGGTTATCGGAGGCCGACTTATCGGGGTTCCACTGTACGTATACCCGTAAACAGAGACGGCTGCGATTTACGTGTACCTACAAACATATTGAAAATATTCTTCGAAATCCGAAAACCGGGTCAGGACTGACCCGGCATCATAGATGTTACGTAGAGGAAAAACTGTAATTTGCATGTTCACGAATTATAAACGAAAAAATAGATTGAAACAAATAAGGAGAACTTACCATTAATCGGATTTGTAAAAAAAATATTTCATAAAATATTAAGAAATAACTGAATTTCGGGTCACGCTTGATCCAGTCTTCGTACTCCGAAGGTTAATAGCATGTATCAATATCTTCATCATCCGATGTATCATAATATGATGCAATATATCGATGTATAATTTTTTTTATCGCTAACCGTCACTAAAGTTATTCATTATTGTACTCATTTGACGCCATTTGCGGCAGTAAAGTAACACTTTATTGTTCTGAAAGAAGAATTTTACTTTAGCTGCCGTGATTAATCAAATTAACTGAGATTAAATGTAAGCGGTCGATAACAGTAATCGATTATTTATTTGAGTGAACTTCAAATTTATTTACGTTAATTATTATTAAAAATATTGTACAAAATTTACCTTATTATTAATTAAATTTATGTCAGAAAGTGAAATTCTGTAGTACTTTGCAATTATATTCATAAAACATAAATCGAAACTTTACATATTAAGTAATTATGTAGGTACTTATTCAATATTGATTACTTGAACAACTATCGATTAAACATCGAAATCGGCCATCATGCAAAAGCATTCTGTCATCGTCATTACTGTCATACGAAATTTTTATTTCGTCTAAAATTAATAAAATTCTTAAATCTTTAAGTTTTGTATTAATGCAAATATATTATGAAATATTGTATTTGTTAATTCGATTATATAGGACGGTGACAGATATTAATCATAATTTGTTAGCAAATATATTTATTTAGATTTTCTACTATTCATCAAGGGAAAAGCAACTGCGATGCGAAGGCTACACTTCATAAACAATAACGTAACTATTAACGGTATTTTTAATTTTTGGTATTTTATTTTAAGTGTTAAAATTGGTTTAATATATAAATAAAAATACGATTCAATTGTTTAAAATATATTTATTTCGTTGAATTTACAATAATAGAAGTATAACGTCCTACGTGCGTACCAAGTACACACACTCTGTTTTCATTAGGATGTAATTAAGTAAGTGTTAATGTTTTTTATGGTTAACGATAAAATTTTGTATGCACCACGTCAGTAAAAACTCTTTATCGAACTCGTATGTTATTCGCCTCGCTCGCTAACGCTCGTTTTGCTCATAATATCAGACTCGTTCGATAAAGAGTAACTTTACTGACTTGGTACATAAAAACATAAATAACTATTGCCGTCCCTGTTGGGACGTGATTTGGGAATTCTTCGCATGTAAAAGTCCTTAAATGTTCGCTAAATTACTTTCGACTCGGCTAAATTGGTTTATACTAGAGACTAGGTCATACTAGTTTATCCTGAAGTGTGAGTCTTTATTATATAGGGATATATCTTTATTATATCAGCCTAGGCCAAACTAGTTTGGCCTGAAGTGTGCGTCTTTATATCAGGATAAACTAGTTTTACCTAGGACAAACTAATTTGGCCTACGCACGATAGGACAAACTAGTTTGGCCTAGCCCATACTAGAGTATCCTAACGCTTTTAGGATAAACGAGTTTGGCCTAGGCCAAACTAGTTTGTCCTGAAATCGGGTTTGGCGGTAACATATATATAGTGTATAGTATATTTACATTCTTGGTGTATTTGGAATAATAACAAATGAAAAACGTCGATATTGTTCGTTATGTTAAAATACTACAAATATTATTTTAATCAATCATGCAATACTTTATGTGTATTTTAAATAAAACATAGGTAGGTAAATACATTGATGGTAATTTTTTGTTTGATTTTATTAATACTGTACAATAAATACTCTTATTTGGGAATTTATTGGTATAAACTAGAAATACAAATATATATATTTAGAAACAATAACTTTTTAGGGATAATTAATTTGCGTTTGTGCATATAATACATAGGTATACATTTGTTATACTCCGTTTGGAAATTATTGATAGCACAGACTTTATGCTACAACTGAAAATCCCCTACATAATATTATAGACCAATAACAAAGAGTTTTAAAATTATTTAATTTTCTTGTCTGTATACACTAATTTATAGTAATTTTTAAATATATTAATTTTTTTATTAATATTCCCGACTTATTCGAGAGGGAGGATAAATCAATTATTATTTCCTGCAATAATAAGAATACATCTTTTATTTGTTTTGTTGCATAAATTACTTCCGAATACAAAATGTCTCCCATTTCACCCAACTTCGCCCTAGTATATACCTATACACATCGGAAAAGTCTAAGGATATTTTTAGAAAGAGACGTAATTTCTTCTTTAATTGTTTTTGATGAATAATAATCGATTTGTAGTGATTAGTAGCAGGTATTTAATATACAACAAAATTTGTTGAAATGTCGAAAATATCGAGAAGTACAATTATTAAAAAAAATTAGGTCATCACAAAATATGAACGAAATAAAAACAAACTAAATTATTACACAAAGTATGGTCTCCACCCTGATGCCGCTCGCATATTTACAAATGCTCCTATACTACGGCACCAGAGTGTTGAAATCGGTGAGCCTTTGAAATACACTATTACTATTACGCTACAAACCATCATTGATTTCGGCACCTATTAATTTCTTAGACATCTATTAAATTATGGTGTCGTAAGTTTTTATTGCAATTAATATTATTGTAAGTATTGTTTATTTATATTTCAATTTACTGCTTGAAAAACAGGAATATAAATGTCTTTTCTTTTCTGAAAAATGTCTTTGGCATAGCCAATTAGCCAGACTTGTTTGTGATTGATTGCAGATTCATAGTCATAAATTTCTTATTTCATAACATACGTACTACAATATTATTTTTATAGATACATATAGAAAAGTCGAAATTTTTAATAGAAATGTCTAAACAGCAATGAACCTAGCATACCTACTTAGGAATGTGTTTTTTGACCCTAACCCGAGAAACAAATAAAACAAAAATTTTAAAAAAACGCCATTGAATAAAAAAGATATAAATATTTTTTATTTTTATTTATTTATAAGTACAAATATAATTATCGCATAAATTCATTATTAGCTAAATAAACAACATTATTAGAAATTACCGAAACGGGTCGACTTTTGGTGTCCAAATTTTTTTTACATTTTATTAATTGACACAAAAAGACCAATGTACGTAATTTAATTAGTTCATAATACATTTTAGTGCTGTCAGAAAACAGAAATAAAATTTTTGTTTGACAAATAAGCATTGCTTTTCGCTTAAATTAAATGTTCAAACTGTCAAGAGACAGGTGGGTGGCAGCTTAAACATTGAATTTAAGCAAAAAGTAATGTTTATATTTTGAAATATACGTTTTATTTCTGTTTTCTGACAGCAGTAAAATGTATTTTGAATTAAATAAACTACCCTAAAATGGGGTTATTTTGACCACTGGGGTGAATTTGACCGAAAACATAGAAAAATATCTATTGTGATATACTTCAGCCACCCTGTATAATTTTTCAAATTATTTTTAACGATTCAAATTTATAAATATCTAAGAATTCATTTTTAAATAAAAAAAAAAGAATTACTGTTCCAAGGGTTGTTAAATCCACCGATATAATGAATTAAGAAAAAATGGTTTAAAAAACGATCAAATTAACCCCACCTAAAAGAAAAATAAGTTTAACAGGCAAAAAGCATATACGGTCAACTTCCCCCCAGATGGGGTGAACTTGACAAAGCTATTTTTTATTTTTTTTTTCTTGTCATGAGTCATGATTACTTTCTTGTAATTATAATCTAAGGTACTGAAAGTAGACGCCTAAACCCATAACATATTTGCATATACAAAAATGTAGCAAAATTTAAAATGATTTTTATAGGATTAAAGTACAAAATCGGTCAAAGTCACCCCATTTTACGGTACGCAAAGTCTTCTTTTTGTGTCAATTAATTTAATTAAAAATTGTTTTTGGACACCCTGTATAAATAATTATGTTAATGTTGATATTACTGAATAGAGAATTGAATTGCCTTTCAAACGAGCTATCATACGACCCCTATTCTTATTGAAAAAATCATCGATTACGTCATCACGTCCAGACGGATGACGTCACTAGTATGATGTATATGCCAAAAAATCATAAATTAAAATCAAAAATCGACCTGTTCCGGTAATTTTTAATATTGTTGTTTATTTAGCTAATAATGAATGTATGCGTTACTTTATGGACGCACTTTATACGAGTAATATGTACTTATAAATAAATAAAAATAAAATATATTAATTTGTTTTTTATTTATTGGCGTTTTTTCTTTTTAATTTTTGTTGTATTTGTTTCTCGGGTTAGGGTCAAAAACACATTCTTAATATGCTAGGTCTATTGCAGTTTCGACATTTCTATTTGAATACAATTAGGGCTTCCAATCCCGCAGCCTGAGTTCAATCTCGGTATTTGCTGGACTACGAATTTTCAATCCCGCGGGATCTCGATATTTGCGGGATCTCGCGTATTGAAAATAGTCATATTTATATAAGGCCAATAAAACAATATAGGGCCCGGATAACTCAGGCGGTAGCATGTCTGACTTCCACGCAGGTAGGCCGAGGTTCGAAACCCAGCGCCGGCGAGACCATCTAGACTCTAGACATTTTAAAATGTCTATAGGCCCCAGGTCGACTCAGCCTGAATAAAAATGAGTACCTTGGTAAAACCAGGGGTAATAATAGGCGCTGTTACCTTCCTTATATACCGTAGGCCCTAGATATGGCTGGCTACTCTGCCATAATCCCAAAGCCGCGTTAGTGGTATAAAACAGGAGACTATTATTATTAAATAAAACAATGAATTAACAAAGTAACAAACACCGAAAAAACAAAAATCTATTTTCTTCAAAAAATACACCAACAAAATTTTAAAAATCAACCAAAAAACATCTTCAACTGAAAATTGATATAATTTACTTTAATTATTTATTTGCTATATTACTTATAATTTAGATAAAGCTTTAAATAGAAAATATTTGCGAATTAAACACTGTCGTCTGCCAAAGCACTGCGTATTTCAGAGGCAATATAGCCAGTAGCAGAAAATGGCCTTTTCGGCTTCCACACTTGTCGGTGATATTCCTAAGGCTTTAGTAATAAATGTAAGATATTTTGCCATTGACCCCTAAGATTAGTATAGTCATTTATTTTTTTATAATGGACTCCAGTGTATTAGATCGAGATGGTGACGGGCAAAGTACAATACATGCCGACGATATACCTAGTTAAATCTAACTCCTGTTGCAATGTAAGATCGGAACCCGATGATAGAACGTCTACGCTGACGTTTCTTACTTGTTTAGCCTCTTCGTCATCATTGCTCTCAGATGAAATTAAAAGGCTGAAGCTCATTCTCGTTACAAAATTATTAATTTCTGTTCGAAGTAACTTTTCGGTGGAAATCCCGCAAATCCCGCGGATCTCGTGGCTGTAATCCCGCACCACGCGGGATTGGAAAATGACGCGGGATCCCGCAATACCGAGATCTCGGTATTCCGGTATTGGAAGCCCTAAATACAATACATTGAAATAATATACAATACTTACAATAATATTAATTCCAATAAAAACTTGTGCACAGTAATTTAATAGATGTCTTATAATTTAATAGATGTCTTATATTTTATAAATAGGTGCCTAAATCAATGAGGGTTTGTAGCGTAATAGTGTATTTCAAAGGCTAACCAATTTCAGCACTCTGGTGCCGTAGTATAGGAGCATCTGTAAATATGCTTACCGCTTTACATCTGTCGTTCATAGACAAAATGAGATTGTCGATATCCTGTTGAGATACGTTTGCCCATTCTTATATCAGGCGTTCTCGGAAACGAAACGGTGTGTATATATTACCCATATCACATATGTGAAGTAATTCTTCGTTGAAGCATGTCACATACATACTCGATGTAATTCAGGTCGGGAGATTGTCTTGGCCAAGGCAACAAATATCAATACCTTCGCTGATAAGCCAGTATGTCACTGGGCGTGCGACATGTGGACGACCATTATCATACATGAGGTGAAAGTTTTGACCAACCGTATCAGCAAACGGACGAAAGATATGTTGTAGAATGGTGTCGAAGTACTGCTGAGCTATAAGAAACCGGTTTGGAAAAACGAGGCCCGTTCTGCCACCGACTATTATTCCACTCTATACCATTACAGTACCATATCTGTATGTGTAAACGTCCTGGACATGTTTTAAACGTTCTATATTTCCAGACCATTTCCACACGCTTACTCAAAGGGAATCTGGATTAAATCAAAATCTAGATTCGTCGGAGAATAAAACGGTAGCTCAATCAATTGCATCCCAATATGGTGGTACGGGGGTTATTACCCCCGATGATGGGGCTGATTTGTTAAAACACTATTTACCAGAATATATTTATTTAGAACACTAAATACGACAGTAACTAGTTGGTGGACAACGTCTCTGATCTAACCACGTCGATGTCTGAATAATGAATAATATCTTCTTTACTTTCTCCGTATCTATAAATAAATCGTAATTGCTTTGTTATAATTGACTACACCCGAATGTGACCGTGAATTCTTAATAGTAACATAATTGCTGATTTCGGTGTTTTCAAAACGAGTGGCCTACATTGCAAAACCAATGTCACCCATTTACGTAATGTAAACAATACATGTAAATATTACTTGTTTAAGACTTTTTAAAAATTAAATCGATATGGATTACTCTTATTTTTTGGATGCTAATATAAATCCTGTACACCAGTTTTAATATTCTTGACACCACTGTAATCTTGCGGCGCGATTGCGTCTGGAGATAGGTGTACATCTCAATAACCTTCGACTGTAGAGATTGGCTTTATGGAGACGATTTCTTACAGTATCACGGCCTATGGTTACCTTATGTGTCCGCTGCAAGTCGCTAACCAATTCAGGTGCTGAAATTGTTGGTTGTCTTCTAGCGGTTAACACTAAAAATCGGTTTTGAACTGCAGTTGTAGCACGCTCGCGTCCTAAGTGACGTTCGGCTGGACTTCTAGTGCCACAAAATCTCCATCACAATTGATTTATAACACTTTGGGAGACTCCATGGGCTGAGCTACATTAGTTTGCCGCATGCCGCATTGAAGAATGCCTACAGCCCTATTTATCTCATCCAAAGTTAAATGATGTCGTTTTATGAAAAAAAAAATCAATATTATCAATGCTATGTAAACAAGAACTTCTTCTTCTTCTTGTTCTTCTTCTTTTATATAGGCAGTGCTGCCTGTTTTTCTTCAACGATGCCTTTCATTCTGCCCCTAAGTTGTCATTCCATCTTTTCCTTGGGCGTCCTATACTTCTCCTGCCTAACGGTGACTTGTCCCTGGCTATTCTTACTACCCTTGATTCAGAGATCCTGCTTATGTGCTTATTCCACTCTTCTTTTCTGTTCTTTGCCCAGGTATTTATATTGTCTACCCCACATATGCGTCTGATTTCCTCACTTCTTACCCTATCCTGTAGTCCTTTTCCAACAATCCTTCTTAAGATCTTCGTTGGTTTTTAGATGTCTTCGTGTTTTGCTTGTATCTGGTCTTGTTTCGGCCGTGTAAGTCATAACTGGCCTAATAACTGACTTATATATTCGGGTCTTTGTTTCCAATCTTAGGTGTTTGTTTATCCAAATTGTGTCGTTTAGGTATCCGGCCGTTCTACTGGCTTTAATTATTTGGTCTTTTACCTCTTTTTCGATATTGTTGTCGGCTGATAGATTAATTCCCAGATATTTGAAAGTCATTACTTGTTGTATAATTTGATTGTCTAACTCTACTTTGCATCTTATTGGTTCTTTAGCAATTACTAAGCTCTTTGTTTTTTGAGCTGATATTTTCATATTCATTTCTTTTGCGTTAATATTGAACTTATGCAATAATCTTTTTAGATCGTCTTCGCACTCTGCTACTAACACGGTGTCATCAGCGTAACAGAGTATTTTTATCTCTCTATCGCCCATTTTGTACCCTCTTTTTTTCTTCACTTGTTTTATTATTGAATCCAACATTATGTTAAACAGTAGAGGGCTTAGTGAATCTCCTTGCCTGATTCCTGTGTTTGTCTCTATGGGTTATGTTATTATTCCATTGACTTTCATTTCTATTTTATTTCTTACATATATGTTTTCTATCAGTTTTATGATGTCCAGTGGTAAATTTTTGTCATGTAGTAGGTGTATCACATCTTTTAATTGGATTCTATCAAACGCTTTCTCTAGGTCTATGAAACAGAAAAGGCTGGTTTGTTATATTCTAATGATTTCTCCGCTATTTGTACGCGGATCCGATATATTTATGCACGCCATTATTTTCTCCATAAGTATTTTTGTTGTGAGTTTCAGTATATTGCTCAGTAAATTTATCCCTCTATAGTTACTGGGGTCTGCCCTATCACCTTTCTTAAATAACGCTATCATTTGAGTGGTTCTCCATTCTTCTGGAATTCTTCCTATATTTATTATTTTACTTATAAGGATACTCAGTTATTTGTGAAGTCTATCTCCTCCTTATTTTAAAAGTTCATTAGCTATTCTATCTTTCCCAGGAGCTTTTCGATTTTTCATCTTTTTTTTAAGGCGTTCTTTATATCTTCTGCTTTAATTTCTGTTTGCTCATACGATTCTGACCCTGGTTTTCCAGTTCTTCGTGATTAGCTGTTTGATAGAGGTTTTTTAGATAAGTTGTCCATTTATTCGCTCAATATGTTTTACTTCTATCAATTCCTTCATCTCTGCTCTTTGACCTCTTATCATTTTCCACATTTCCTTTTGCATCCCATAAAAGTCGTGCTCCATGTCTTTTGAAAATGCTTTCTAATGTTCTGTTTTCTTCCTTCTTACTATTGAGTTTAATTGATTTCGTACTCTTTTATATTCTTCATATGTTTGTCTCGTTCTTTTGGACTTGTATTCTAGGTAGATATTCGTTTTTTCTTGGCATTTTATTTTTATTTCTTCAGAGAGCCATGGTGTTCTCCTTTTCTTTCGTATATGTTTACTTATCTTACGTTCTCCAAGTGCTTCCGTTGTTGCCATTTTGATATTACCTCTGGTCTTCCTCCAACTTTCTTCTATGTCTTCATCCGGTGTTATGTAGTTTTGATTCAGTACTTTTTGCAGACTTCTCTGGTATAAATATCGTATTGACAAGTCTCGTAGCTGGTGTACTTTTATTCTTGTCTCACATTCAAGAGGGTCTTCTTTCCTGTTTCGTTGTAGCTCTATTCTGATTTTCCGAGTACAAGGTTGTGATCGCCTCTAATATTAGCTGCACTTAAAAATCGTATGTCTAGTACTTGAGAGTGGTGGATGTTTCTGTTTGTCAATATATAATCAATAACGGATCCATGTCCTCTTGTATTTTGGAATGTATATTTTTATTGATCTTTGTGTTTGAAGAACATATTTTTTCAAGTTCTTGTTGAACAAGAACTTTATAGCATGAACAAAATAGAAACTAGCAGAATATTTACTGCAGCATAAAATCTATAGTTTTTTCTTTCATGTAAAACGCTTTGTCAAATATTCGTTCACTTTTGCCGTATGGTACACATAAAAATCTACAGGATGAGCAACTGTATAAATTCAATTGAAATTAAACGACCACGTGAATTTATTTTTATTAATTTTATTATGTTATAAAAATATTTGTAGACTTTTTCGATTTGTCTAATAAAATATATTTACTGTTCCGAAGCTATTTCTTTGTGGAATTTATGTAATTTACTATGCTAACTGGGAAATAAGCCACAATTTAGCTTAAAAATGATTTTATTGACGTTTCGACTTCCACCTCGGACGTTGATATTAAAATACAAAATATTATTAAATTAAACAAAAATGTTGTTGCTTAGTAAAAAATCATTCTAATAATTGAATTTAATCTGACTCATTCATATCGACAATTCAGACATACTCAGTTTACTCTCAAATCTAACACTAAATTCTGACTTTATATGTACCTATGCTATTTTAAAATAATATTCATGTTAAAATATGTTATTTTATATGTCATTTTAAAATAACATACATCTAAAGTCAGAACTTGGTGTTAGTTTTGAGAGTAAACAGAATGTAAGATACTTACAGTGTCGGGATAGTATCACGAGGTTGTTTCTTGGGTTTCCGCGTGATTTACTATGGAATCACTAACACGAGAATTTTACTGTCACCGTTGCATGTGGTCGTCTTTTTAAAGACATGCTATCATTTTTGTGACGGATATTTTTAAGTTATTACTTGAGATACAAAAACTTAAGGAGAGGGGGAAAACGCATACACCGAAAAAAGAAACGAGACGCGGAAAATGGCATATTAGAACGGCTTCACAGCCATATGAGTCGCGGAAAAACAAGAAAGCTCTATCATCAAATAAATATTATTAGAAAAGAATTCAAACCGAGAATCAACTATTGTAATGATAAGGAAGGTAACTTACTTACCAACAAAGAGGATATCTTGTTGCGATGGGTAGAGCACTTTCCAGAGTTGCTGGAAGGGGAACCTACTAACAATATAGAGCTAGAATACCGAAATGAGGAATTCGTGGAACCCCCCTCGGTAGAAGGAGTGAAAATATCTATAGAAAAACTAAGAAACCACAAATCCCCAGGCAGCGATGGCATCCCAGCAGAGTTATTTAAGCACGGTGGAGAGCAGCTCACCAAGATGGTGCGAGGAGAAATTGTTTGTAAAATTTGGTCTGAGGAGCAAATGCTTGAAGAATGGATCTTCGGCTTAATATGCCCGTTACCCAAAAAGGAAAACCAACTGGAGTGCAATAATTACCGCGGAATAACTCTCCTTACAGCATACAAGATATTGTCAAACATTTTGCACGAGAGATTGAAGCCTTATACCGAAACGTTTCTAGGAGAATATCAAGCAGGAATTAGGCGTGGACGTTCAACCATTAACCAGATCTTTCCACTACGACATATCATGGAAGAAGCGCCAGAGTTTAACATATATATATATATATATATATATATATATATATATATATACCATATTTTTTCGATTTTAAAACTGCATATGACAGTGTCTTAAGACCAAGTCTCTACAACGCTATGAATGAGTTAGGAATTCCAAAAAAAACTCATATGTATGATAAAAGTGACAATGGCGAAGATGATATCAGCAGTAAAATTCAAAACGACTCGTCAACCCCATTTGAAATACATAGGGGTTTAAGGCAGGGAGATGCGCTGGCGTGTAAACTTTTTAATGTAGCATTAGAAAAAGTCGTACGAGACGCTAATTTAGATAGCAGGGGAACAATATGCAATAGATCTCTCCAAATTCTAGCATATTCAGACGACGTGGACATTATAACAAGAACCAGAGCGAGAACTGCGGAAATCATAACCGAGCTAGTAGCAGCAGCAGAACGAATGGGGTTATATATAAATCGAAATAAAACCAAATTCATGGCGACTAACACAAACACAAGAGCTGGAAATGTTGACGCAGATCTAATCATCAATGACCAAAACTTCGAAGCGGTCAAAGGGTTCATATATCTAGGGACATCGGTTAACCCCAATAATAACACATCAGGGGAAATAAAAAGACGAATAATAATTGCAAACAGGTGTTATCATAGTCTATCAAAGTACTTAGCTAACAAAGGTCTTTCTCAAAAAACTCGTGTAAGGCTGTATAGAACATTGATATTCCCCGTTCTCACATATGGATCAGAGGCATGGACGCTAACTAAAACAGATGAATCCGCTCTATCGATTTTTGAAAGAAAGGTGCTACGCAAGATACTCGGAGCGATCTGTGAGAACGGAATATGGAAGCGTCGATATAACTTTGAACTGCAGAATATCTATAAGCATACGTTTGGTGGAAAAGATATTATCACTATAATTAAGCGAAACCGCCTGCAGTGGGCAGGACATGTAGCCCGGGCTCCTGAATCGAACATGATAAAAAATATTCTAACAGCGCAACCTGTGGGAATGAGAAGACGGGAGAGACCAAAGTTGAGGTGGATGGACGGGGTAATACAAGATGCCGAGAAGATCGGAGTCGGCAACTGGAAAATGCAAGCAAGGGACAGAACAGAATGGCGTAGAAAGCTTGAGAAAGTCGAGGCCCTCTAAGGGCTGTAGCACCAAGATGATGATGATTCTTGAGTTAAAGTTGATTTCATGTAATCGAATGAACTATCTTTCAAGAAAGTCGTCCCACGAACGCAACTCATAAATATTGGCAATATCATTAAGTCTTCTACTTTAAAATGTATAACATATGTCTGAATTTTCGATATAAATGAGTTAGATTAAATTAATAATTAGAAGATTTTTTTTATTAAGCAACAAAATTTTTGTTTAATTTATTAATATTTTGTATTTTGAAAACGACGTTAATAAAATTATTTTTTCGAGTTAAATTGTGGCTTATTTCCCAATTAGGATAGTGTAATAAAATATATTTAATATAAATGTTGAAAAACTCTTTTTGTTTTTTTATTACAATCACTGAAAAAAACACCGTGAATGAGGTTAAAAGTGCCGAAGCAACTTGGAGAGTAATAAATTCAGAGATGGCTGAAAAACCACGCGTTTCCAGTTCGCCCATTAATTTCTTAATTAGCAACTCGGATCTCATAAATTATTATTCATCTGTTCCTGAAGATTCCCGAAATTCCTGCTATCATAGTTATTAATTGGTATAGTTTTGACAATGCACTTGAATCCGCATCGTTCTGATGTAGCAATTTAGGAACAAGTCGCACCTGTTAAAATTTACCGCTAGGTGAAAGGGGTTGGAATGGATTAAAAAAGAATGTGTGTACTTTGTACGCACTTAAGAAGTTATACTTCTATTATATGATTTCAACGAAATAAATATACAATAATCACAAAAGCATCGCATAATTTTTGAAACAGAAAAAAGATTCAAAATAATTTTTAATTTTTAACATATTATAATACTCATCTATCGTCTCGTTTAGTTGTCTACAAACCCACATTTCAAATTGAACCGTGTTTTTGCCGAAAAAATCAAACAGTAAACAAAACATTGTTAAAGAAGAATATTTATTTTGGACATTTGTGTTCGAGAATTTGATCTGTGCACTATATCTGCTTGATTTTTCAATGAGGAGGTGCGTTCTTACAAAAAATGAGTAATATAATGTCAGAACAAGCAGCTCAAAGTGTAGGTATAATTGGAGATGGACGATTGCAGCAATATCTTGCTGATGATATGAGAATCCACCAATCCAGCGTTTCATGGGCTTTAGGAAGGTATGGAGAAAGTAGAGGATATACAAGAAAACCAGTTGCAGGAGGTTCCAGATGTGCGAACTCTGCAGATGAATATTATTGACATAATCTGCTAGACGACCCAGAATGACCTTTCCACAGCCCGTAGTATTCGAATAAGTGCCAATTCAGTTAGAAATAAATTAGGGGAATTTGGAATCAGAGCCAGAATGCCTGCTACTGCTCGACTGTTAACGAGGTAGGGATGGGAAAAACCTACCGGTTTTAACCTAAAACCGGTTTTTTTACTTCGCAATAACCGGTTTCACCGGTTGTTTTTTTGTCCCGGTTATAACCGGTTTTTTTTAAGTAGAAACCGGTTATTAGGTTTTTACGGTGATTAGGATTATCCCAATCATAATTTATTCTCAAGTAGTTATTACAAACAAAACAATGATTCAAATTTTATTTTATAAATACAGAAGCAAACTAAAAGGGCAAACTCACATCAGCCAAAAACAATTAAGTTTTATTATAATATTTCGTTGAAAAGGTATTTGTAATCATAATATTTACATAAGAAGTGATCTGGTTGAAGTAGACGCAAACATCATCTATTTTTCACACTTGACTCTTGACATTGAAAGTGGGTGAATGACTTTTTCTGATTGCCAAAAATAATGTTCTGCCTATGAATATCGAGTTACCGATTACGAATACAAATCTCCAAGGATTTCCCTACGTTTTAAAACGATACACCCATACAGGAAGTATTAAATGAGTTAAAATGTACCTATTATACAAATATAAAAACGTGTTAAAAGAAATACATGATAAATTTTTTAAATCCCATTTGAAAAAGTCTGGGAAATTTTTTATAAATTGAAATGGTTGGGTTAAATTTTATATTATTGCAATATGAATATTTACGCTATATTACATTTAATAATAATCAATAAATATATAATAATAATAAAATAATAAATAAATATAATAATTAATAGAATAAAATGGTTTTATTAAAAATTGTGTTTTATTTATTTTGATATTAATGTTCTTTCGATAGTACTAATTGTGATCATATTGATATCGAGTATTGAGTCGAGTGGAGTAGCGCAAAACTAAAGTGTATTGTAAATGTAACATTATAACCTAATGGATTAAAAAAACCAAAAACCAGTTTTTGGAAAAACCGGTTTTTTGGCCGATTATAACCGCCAGGTTAAACCGTAAGCAAAAAAAAACGGTATAACCGAAAACCAGTGTTTTGTCAAAATCCGCCATCCCTATAACGAGGTCACCTCTTATGGCACGTTTAAGTTTTGCACCAAGACATGTCGATTGGGATATTAACGACTCGGCTATATTCTTTTTATTGATAAGTAGAAAATCTGGTAGAAGGCGGAATTGTATTTTCGCATTTACCCTGTGTACCATATAAAAACGAGAGATGGACACTCAGAATACTTTCAGGTTAACAAGGGTCTAAGACAGGGATGCTGCCTGTCCCCTACCCTCTTCAAAATTTATATAAACACGGCTCTGAAGAAATGGTTCAGAAAATGTAAGAAAATGGGAGTACAAATAGAAGAGGGTAATCTGACTACTTTGTTATTTGCTGACGATCAGGTGGTTCTAGCGGAGGATACAGAGAACGCTGCTTATATGGTTCGAAAACTGATAGAGGAGTATGAAGATTGGGATCTGGAAATAAATACAAACAAAACAGAATATATGACAATAGGCTGCACAGGCGAAGACCTAGACTTAGAAGGAAAAATAATAAAAAACACTAAATAATATAGATACCTGGGAGTTACATTGACGGAAGATGGAAACGACGAAACAGACATACAACAAAAATTAGGTAGAAGAAGAGCCATCACAAGTCAGATAAACTCATTACTATGGAGTAAAGATATACGAGAAAGTACAAAAAAACAACTATATAAAACATTTATTCAAAGGATAGTTACATATGGCTCAGAAATCTGGACAATAAATAAGAAAATGCAGAACGGAATAAACGCAGTAGAGAACAATTTTTGGCGAAGATGCTGTAGATTAACATTACACGATCATGTAAGAACCGATAGAATAAAAGAAATGATGAAGATGGAAACAACATTAACGGATACGATAGAGAGAAAACAACTATCCTGGTACGGACACATGAGAAGAATGAATGATGAGAGATTACCAATTAAAACCTGGAGGTGGATCCCAAAAAGAAGAAGAAAAAAGGAAGACCAAAAAAGTCTTGGGAAAAAGGGATCAATATAGCCATGAATAGAAGAAATATAGAAATAAAACGGGATAATACCCGAAGGTTGGCTGTATACCATCTAGTTAAATAAAATTAACATGAAGTAAAACTCCCTAGTGTAGTTGGTATATTTAATAAAAATTATAAAAATTTTTAAAAATCCAAACGGATTACGTTCAAAACGTTTTCGGACTTATCAGTCCATCATCAGTGAACTCTCTGTCCTTGCTAAATAGCCACAATGCCAAACACTGGTCAAGATGTATGTTCTAACTACATGGTGAAATCTGATCTACAATTTGGCTTACATTGGATGCCAACGGATTAGTACTAGGAACATGATGCTCTACTCCATTAATTAAGAGATTTTTTTATAATTAGGTCTACATTGAACTACCTAGTAGTTCAATGTAGACCTAATTATAAAAAACCAGTGTTTTGTCAAAATCCGCCATCCCTATAACGAGGTCACCTCTTATGGCACGTTTAAGTTTTGCACCAAGACATGTCGATTGGGATATTAACGACTCGGCTATATTCTTTTTATTGATAAGTAGAAAATCTGGTAGAAGGCGGAATTGTATTTTCGCATCTACCCTGTGTACCATATAAAAACGAGAGATGGACACTCAGAATACTTTCAGGTTAACAAGGGTCTAAGACAGGGATGCTGCCTGTCCCCTACCCTCTTCAAAATTTATATAAACACGGCTCTGAAGAAATGGTTCAGAAAATGTAAGAAAATGGGAGTACAAATAGAAGAGGGTAATCTGACTACTTTGTTATTTGCTGACGATCAGGTGGTTCTAGCGGAGGATACAGAGAACGCTGCTTATATGGTTCGAAAACTGATAGAGGAGTATGAAGATTGGGATCTGGAAATAAATACAAACAAAACAGAATATATGACAATAGGCTGCACAGGCGAAGACCTAGACTTAGAAGGAAAAATAATAAAAAACACTAAATAATATAGATACCTGGGAGTTACATTGACGGAAGATGGAAACGACGAAACAGACATACAACAAAAATTAGGTAGAAGAAGAGCCATCACAAGTCAGATAAACTCATTACTATGGAGTAAAGATATACGAGAAAGTACAAAAAACAACTATATAAAACATTTATTCAAAGGATAGTTACATATGGCTCAGAAATCTGGACAATAAATAAGAAAATGCAGAACGGAATAAACGCAGTAGAGAACAATTTTTGGCGTAGATGCTGTAGATTAACATTACACGATCATGTAAGAACCGATAGAATAAAAGAAATGATGAAGATGGAAACAACATTAACGGATACGATAGAGAGAAAACAACTATCCTGGTACGGACACATGAGAAGAATGAATGATGAGAGATTACCAATTAAAACCTGGAGGTGGATCCCAAAAAGAAGAAGAAAAAAAGGAAGACCAAAAAAGTCTTGGGAAAAAGGGATCAATATAGCCATGAATAGAAGAAATATAGACTATAGACTATAGACTATAGACTACTAGGTAGTTCAATGTAGACCTAATTATAAAAAAATCTCTTAATTAATGGAGTAGAGCATCATGTTCCTAGTACTAATCCGTTGGCATCCAATGTAAGCCAAATTGTAGATCAGATTTCACCATGTAGTTAGAACATACATCTTGACCAGTGTTTGGCATTGTGGCTATTTAGCAAGGACAGAGAGTTCACTGATGATGGACTGATAAGTCCGAAAACGTTTTGAACGTAATCCGTTTGGATTTTTAAAAAATTTTATAATTTTTATTAAATATACCAACTACACTAGGGAGTTTTACTTCATGTTAATTTTAAATATAGAAATATATTCATGGCAAAACAGAAAACAATGGCGTTCGAATTGTGATAACCGGCCTATGATGCTGTAAAACAGGCGCTATATATATATATATATATATATATATATATATATATATATATATATATATATATATATATATATATATATATATATATATATATATATATATATATAAATCCTACTATCAATTTGGCATCGATACATTATGCATTTACCATCAATTTGGCATCGTCTTGCAAAGTGGCATCTGTATATCGATGCCACTTTACACTACCTTAATAACTTTTTTCCTGTACTTGTTAGCAGAAGTCTAATCAACTCTGTAGTTAGAGATTTGATTCCTTGATGTTACTTTAATATATCACCTTTCTTTGTTTATTCCTTACTGACTTATATAAGTTTATTCCATAAAATGTTTGAGTTCAAAATGATGGCACAGTGAAAATATTATATACATTTAGTTCAGTGTTTTACCGTTTTGTCGCTGCCGCTATATACATGAAAACGTATATCCCACTTTCATTATCAATCATTTTGGCATCAGAAATTTGGCATCACTGTTGAATACAATATTATCCACAACGAAAAATAGGCAATTTGAGAATGTATATATTATTTTCATCAACAAATCATTCTGGCATCAAGTTGTTTTCACCCAATTTTGAAAAAATGTGAAAGCTTATAATCCAAGGATGGTACTAAAGGTGAGAAATTTGACCTAAACTATCTGTCCGTCGGTCTGTCCGACCGCGAATATAACTCTTACGTCATTATACCAGGTAGAATGACAAATGAGGTGTCAAATGAAAGCGTATAATCCAAGGATGGTACTAAAGGTGAGATATTTGACTTAAACTTTCTGTCCTTCGGTCTGTCCGACCGCAAATATAACTCCTCCGTCATTATACCAGGTAGAATGACAAATGAGGTGTCAAATGAAAGCTTATAATCCAAGGATGGTACTAAAGGTGAGAAATTTGACTTAGGCTGTCTGTCCGTCGGTCCGACCGACCGCGAATATAGCTCCTCCGTCATTATACCAGGTAGAATGACAAATGAGGTGTCAAATAGAAGCTTATAATCCAAGGATGGTACTAAAGGTGAGACATTTGACTTAGGCTGTCGGTCCGTCCGACCGCGAATATAACTCCTCCGTCATTATACCAGGTAGAATGACAAATGAGGTGTCAAATGAAAGCTTATAACCAAAGATGGTACTAAAGGTGAGAAATTTGACTTAGGCTGTCTGTCCGTCGCGTCGGTCAGTCCGACCCCGAATATAGCTCCTCCGTCATTATACCAGGTAGAATGACAAATGAGATGTCAAATGAAAGCTTATAATCGAAGTATGGTACTAAAGGTGAGACGTCGGTCCGTCCGACCGCGAATATAACTCCTCCGTCATTATACCAGGTAGAATGAAAAATGAGGTGTCAAAAGAAAGCTTATAATCCAAGGATGGTACTAAAAGTGAGAAATTTGACTTAGGCTGTCTGTCCGTCTGTCCGTCCGACCGCGAATATAGCTCCTCCGTCATTATACCAGGTAGAATGACAAATGAGATGTCAAATGAAAGCTTATAATCCAAGGATGGTATTAAAGGTGAGAAATTTAACTTGGGCTGTCTGTCCGTCGGTCCGTCCGACCGCGAATATAACTCCTCTACTATACCAGGTAGAATGACAAAAGAGGTGTCAAATGAAAGCTTATAATCCAAGGATGGTACTAAAGGTGAGAAATTTGACTTACGCTGTCTGACCGTCGGTCCGTCCGACCGCGAATATAGCTCCTCCGTCAATATACCAGGTAGAATGACAAATGAGGTGTCAAATGAAAGCTTATAATCCAAAGATGGTACTAAAGGTGAGAAATTTGACTTAGGCTGTCTGTCCGTCGCGTCGGTCAGTCCGACCCCGAATATAGCTCCTCCGTCATTATACCAGGTAGAATGACAAATGAGATGTCAAATGAAAGCTTATAATCGAAGTATGGTACTAAAGGTGAGACGTCGGTCCGTCCGACCGCGAATATAACTCCTCCGTCATTATACCAGGTAGAATGAAAAATGAGGTGTCAAAAGAAAGCTTATAATCCAAGGATGGTACTAAAAGTGAGAAATTTGACTTAGGCTGTCTGTCCGTTTGTCCGTCCGACCGCGAATATAGCTCCTCCGTCATTATACCAGGTAGAATGACAAATGAGATGTCAAATGAAAGCTTATAATCCAAGGATGGTATTAAAGGTGAGAAATTTGACTTGGGCTGTCTGTCCGTCGGTCCGTCCGACCGCGAATATAACTCCTCTACTATACCAGGTAGAATGACAAAAGAGGTGTCAAATGAAAGCTTATAATCCAAGGATGGTACTAAAGGTGAGAAATTTGACTTACGCTGTCTGACCGTCGGTCCGTCCGACCGCGAATATAGCTCCTCCGTCAATATACCAGGTAGAATGACAAATGAGGTGTCAAATGAAAGCTTATAATCCAAGGATGATACTAAAGGTGAAAAATTTGACCTAGGCTGTCTGTCCGTCGATCCCTCCGACCGCGAGTATAAATCCTCCGTCATTATACCAGGTATAATGGCAAATGAGGTGCCAAATGATAGCTTATAGTTCAAGCATGGTATTAAAGATGAAAAATTTTACCTAGGCTGTCTGTCCGTATGTCTGTCCATCCGCGAATACAACTCCTCCGTTATTAATACAGATAGAATGACAAATCGGGTGTCGAATGAAAGCTTTTAACTTAAGGATGGTATTATTAAAGATGAGAAATTTGACGTCGGAGTTCCGGTTTTAGAGTTGCAACCGTAAGTATTTACTATTTTAAAGTTGCCGAAAGAGAATAAGTGATATATTATTCAACGTGGCTTAGCAAGATGAGAACAAATGTAAAATTTTGGTTTTTACGTAATTTCCGCTTAAAAAGTTATAACTGGAAATGCCATTATTCGCGGTGTGCAAGTACTTGGAACGGATACGAGAAACGATCGTGCGCGAATAGCGGAGAAATATTGCAACTTTCTTAAATAATTCATATTGTCCATTGAAATTGTCAAATTGACGTACATTTCATACCTACTGTCATTGAAGAAGAAAAATTATATGTTGCTCTGCAATATTGATATTATATGCAATTATTATATGAAGGCAAATTAAATTAATTGTATTTTGCTTGCAGTACTGCATTTTAATAACTAATTTTATTTACTACATACAATTGTTTACGTTTTAATAACATAACCTGAATCTTATTTTTTCTTCTTATTATTTTTTTGGATTATGGCCTTGACAATTATCCAGTAACCAGGACTAATATAATTGGCCAATATAATTAAAAGTGCGAATAAAGTTGCAGAGCGTAGAAACCAGGTGTCGTTTTGCCGAACTTGCACGGTCCCAATAGACTCAGAAATAGTATACGAACACATAAATCGAAGCGTATTGAAAGGTTTGAATCTTTAGAGTTATTTCTGTGTAAACAGTTTAGTAAAAATGACTCAAAATTAGTAAATTTGTATATCAATCCACGCAAAGTTACACGAAGAATTCAAATATCGACTTCCAATTCTACTTTCGATTACTTTGGGTGAAAACCTAGGACTTACGAAGTCCAATTACTTGTTTTCTTTAAAAATAAGACATGTCATAAATATGCCTTAGGCATCATAGAAGACAATGACACAGAAAAATCAAACAAGCAGCAGGTCAAAAGGGCCTTAGTTATGTATCTTCGGTCCTATTGGTTCAATCGTGACGTACAGCGCCTGAAACGATGGGATTTAACTGGCAGAATACGATGGTGTAGACAAATGAAAATGACGGCATGTAATAACACTTTAAAATTGTAGAAATAAAATGGATTAACGCACATGGTATGACATATTATGTGAGAGTATTTAACAAATAGAATACGATTACATACGTCCAGTTTTTGACAAGCGACTTCTCTACATATGATAAACGCGAAAGGGCCCCAACGTTCACTGTTCGACATAGGCCTCCCGTTCACTGCATATACCCACTGCTTTCTGACGCTGTGACTTAAGAGGATAGGATTTAACGAATAAAACGACAAAGAAGACTAAACAAGGCAGATCACGGGAAAAACACAACTGTCCGTTTTATACTCCACAGGGAAGCATCAAATATTCAACGTAAGGATATATTATAGTATAACGGTATAATAAATCTTTTTCTTTTTTTTTTTTTTTCATTTAGTGCATTCCGTACGTTTTTTAAACATAATCAGGAGAAGTTGTTGAATTTCTGAAGTCTATAAAAGAATTTCTTAACAAACCTTTTTTTAATTGTGTTATGGATTATTTTTAAGAATGTGTTTAAAAGGTAGCTCACAGGCTTATTGTTCAATGGTCTTATCACTTTTAAACGCCTGTCTTTTTTGTAGGACTATTAATTGTGATTTCAAACATTCTAGCGGGACAATGCCTTTTGTGTAACTGAAATAAATATTGTTATCCATTTAATTTTTTTCCTCAATTAATTGAATGCCTCCTACTGGTGTTTGGTCTAAGCTTACCGCTTTTCCCCATTTAAGCTAAACTGCTCGTCAAAAGTTAGGGATATAGAAAATTATGCTCATTTTCATAGCTAATTTTTTCGAGAACAGATTAACGGATTCCACTAATTTTTTTTAATATTTTAGATTTTTCGTTAGTATTTACACAGTTGTGCAAAAGTTTACCCAAACTTTTTTTTGTACTTTTACCGAGTGGTATAAGTACAAAAAAGAAGTTTGAGTAAACCTCTTGTTAGGTATTAGTTACGTATCTTCACTCCCATTGGTCCAAACGTGTCGTACGGCGGCTCAAATGATAGGAATCAGTCAACAGAATACAATGACACAGAAAAATCAATTACAGTAAAATATTGAAAGGGCCTTAGTTACGTATATTCGCTGCTATTTTTCCAATCATGACGTACGGTGGCTAAAATGGTAGGAATTAACCAACAGAATACAATGACACCCAAATCCGGTGTCGGAAAGCTGGTCGAGAACACTTCGTCGACGGAAAATTGGTCGACAACAGTTGGTCGACAAACAGTTGGTCGAATGCACAATTCATCGAATGGACAATTCATCGACGAACATTTGATCGAATGGAATTTTCGTCGACAAACTGTTATTTATCTTTAGGATAAAGGGATTAATGGTGACAAACGACGGGTAACTGGAATATTGTATTATATATTTTTTTTTGGGTTTTGTTAATTTTGTACCTAAATCTTACCGGAGGTATTGCGCCTTTTATAAATGTGTAGTTGTGAATTAAGTTTTTGATAATAAAATCAAGAGGGTAAGAATCGCTTTACTTTTAAACTCTTCACTTTTGGCGCATCATGGACGGCTCGTTTTTAAAAGAATCGTTTTAATTTTTTTTTGTATAAACATGCTCTTTCATTCGTTTAAATGTTGCTTTTCAAATTTTCTAATATTTATAAACAAAGCCCCGGTGAATTTTTGAAAAAAGTGGCTAACTCGGGTTTTAAGGGTTGTAGGGCATTAAATTTTTGTTTCAGTTTCTATAAGAATACCAACATGTCGAATAAAAAAAATTAACTTCCTACGTGTTGTTGTTCTGAAGCTATTTTCTTGTGGCATTTTTGGAATTAACTAGTTTTGATGGGAAATAAGCCACAATTTTACTAAAAAAACTGATTTTATTAACGTTTCGACGCTCAAATCGGGTGTCGTTGTCAAAATAAAACCATTTTTTTTAGTAAAATTGTGGCTTATTTCCCATCAAAATTAGTTAATTCCCACATGTTAATGCGGTTGTTATTTTAATTGTTTATTCGCGAACTCAATCGACTATAGGTGGCAGTGCAGTTGCATGAAAATGGCCGATGTAATTGGGATAATGCATTTTGATATAATTAATATTTTTATTGATGTAATTAATTAATATAAATAAATCATTCATTAAATGAACACACCAGACAAGCATTCAATCGACATTGATATATAGGTTAACGGATGTTTTGTTTAAATCTTCATCCCAATTCCTCTAGTTCAAAATAAGCGGCAGCACCCTCGCTTGAGTTCGCGAATAAGCTTAAAATAACACTACTTTTTCAAAATTATTTTATAATTATATATAATATTTATTATAAACTTTTTATTCAAGACTTGATCTAATTTGATAAATTGAACCTTTCTCTTTGGTTTGATGTCTTTAGAATTTATGTTGACCTAATAGTTTATGCATAATAACGCTGTAGATAGAAGCTTTTTGGGATAAACAATTTCAATTTTGCAATAACTATTAGGTAAAACTTCTTGAAATTTTAACGGCTGAATACTTCTAATATTGTTCCTTTACTTACGCGAAAATAAAGCTTTTAGTGTATTTTTAGAAAAGTTATTAATTATTTTCAAAAAATCGACTTTTGAAGCTATTTTCCCAATAACTAAGCAACAAATTAACAAAAAGAACTTTCCAAACACTCATTTTAAAGAATTTTCTATGCTCTTCAGTAAAATTGTATCACCTTTCCATACAGCATACCGGTCTCCACCTTTAATATTTACAATCAAATAGCGATCTTTAATTGTTTATATATTGTTTATAAGTTAAAAAGTACGTTTGATTTTTTGCATAATTTTTATATTGGATACTGTTGTAACTAAATTTACCCTAATGCCATAAGCAGTTCTTAGATACCTGTATCAACGGATGTCACGAAAGAGGCCATTTATTTGCTAATTTCTCTGGTCTATCACACCCTTTCTTATCTGTGTTTACAATCCAAATCATTAAGCCACATAAAGAGGTAGGGCAATAAACTCACTATAGCTATAGAAATGCTTTTACTACAAAATTTTAAAAGATAAGAGTTATAACGGAACAAGTATGCATACCTGCATTTTAAGACCCAGGTAGATTTTTGGGGATGACACAATGACACTAAAAGATGGCTTTGCCGATGATTGCATTCAATTGAGATGGTAAGTAGGTATGAATCACCTCTAGTTATATTTTAATGGCTTTGTAATTTAACTTCATGGGGTACGAAAGAATTAAGAAACTTTTAAGAATTTGAAAAAACATAGTTTTTGGGGGGTTTAGGTGTTTTACACAATTTTTGAATATCCCTAAAAACTCAGTTATTTCAAATTATATATACGTAACCTATAAAAACCTTGAGTTAGTCTATTTTGAAGTATATAAAATGGAGAAAATCCCAAAAAACTACCGAAAAAACCAGTTTTCCGGATTTTTGAAGATGGCGCACCTTACGAATAAATCTGAAAAAAGTCAGAAATACAGATTTTGATAAAATTCACAAAACGCAAAAAAATTAGACATGCAGCCATCGCCAAAAAAAGTTATACGTACCTATTAAAAAAACAAAAAACATTGAGGTTATGTACACTCGACCTTCGGGTCCATAAAAATATATGTTTTGTAAAAGCCTCAGCTGTGCGTGTGAATTTTTTGTAATTTATAATTTAATTGCAAACCAACTTAAAAAAAAATAAAATCGAAAAATTGACATTTTTTGATGTGGGGAAAGGGGAAGGGGGTGGTGGGCTAAAATTGCGGTGATTCTTAATTTTTTTAATCACATAGAACGTAAAAAAATAAAAAAAAATATTCAGGCTGTATCGACTTCAAAATAATACAGCATCATGCCAAAAGGGCCTTAGTTATGTATGTTCGGCCCTATTGATCCAATCGTGACGTACGTCGGCTGAAATGATAGGAACTAACCAATAGCATACAATGACATAGAGAAATCAAATACAGCCTCATGTCAAAAAGAATAGAATAAACAAAAATTTCTTTTGAATTAAATATTTGAAATAAAAAATCACACTAAATTTTCTTTTTTTTTCACCCTTTCACTTATCAATATAAACATAAAAGTTTTTAGAGAGTTTCGCCCTCGGTTATAATGTAATCTTTCCTTCTGCGTTTAAATTTTTCCAAAATTCTTATTAGTTTTCTCAGGATTCGAATAAACTGAATGCATTTAAATAGCATTGGTCATAATTTTGCGCCTACTCCCTCAAGGCTTAAAAAATGTAACATTTCAAAGGAATGGAGATATTTCAAAGATTCGCTGAGACTATAATTTTTATCTAATATACATATATCTGTAGTCCATCCACTCACGGTAAATATTGCAAAACCTCCGAATTTTAAACAACCGCTTGGATTGACATGAAATTGGGTATGCACATAGCTGACAGGTCAAAGAAAAAGTGATATTGTGCCGACGTGTGCTTTTGCCTTGGGAGTTAGTACAACCACTTTTATAATGTGAAAAGACATACATTCAAAATAAGTCCTAAAGTGGATAAACTGAGTAATTCTAAGCTAGTTTTTGTTCTATAGATTTTTTCTTAACATACTGTTTGAGTTATTTGCAAGTGAATATATTATGTTCGTTTTTCAACAAAAAAGTCACGTTTTTAGACGGTTTTAGAAAAAAACTCAAAAAGTATTTTAACGAAAAATATTCTTAGCAAAAATATAGCGTATAAAAAAGTGAAAACAATGGTGTATGTATGAAGTCTGTAGACCCTGTAAAAGTAGAGTTGTAGTTAAGAGGAAACAGTAGCGATCAACAGGTAGCGAAAACGCGTTCCAAGATTGCGGCTGTAATTTTGAATATTTTTTCGAGATATTTGGCACACGTATTCGTAATATAATAAAGAATGGCGGTACAGAGCCCAATTTGAAAAATATATGAATATGTGGAAATTACTCTGTAATTAAATACAATATTTAAAAAACGAGCCTGTACCGCCATTAAGAAGAACAAAAAAATACACTTTCTTCAAATGAACTTTTTTATCCGATGCCTAGATTTTGTGTCATTTTGGAACTACTAAAATTTTGTATTTCATTAGTAGTTCCAAAATGACACAAAATCTAGGCATCGGATAAAAAGTTTATTTGAAGAAAGTGTATTTTTTTGTTCTTCTTAATGGCGGTACAGGCTCGTTTTTTTAATATTATATTTAATTACAGAGTAATTTCCACATATTAATATATTTTTCAAATTCGGCTCTGTACCGCCATTCTTTATTATATTACGAATACGTGTGCCAAATATCTCGAAAAAATATTCAAAATTACAGCCGCAATCTTGGAACGCGTTTTGGCTACCTGTTGATCGCTACTGTATCACCTTAATGAAAAGCAGGTTCTACTTCGTCAAAATACAAATCGAATATTTTAACATGAAATAACCATAAAACGAAGCACTTTTCGGGAAAAACTCATGACTTACAACTGTTATAAAATGTCTAAAAAGTTTTATTTGTATTTTTATAAACGTTTCTAGCATCAAAAGTTAGTTAGCATCAAAATGAAGTCTCTTTTTTGTTAAAAAAATGTAAAAATCACCGCCTAATTTACTTATGTATTGTTTATGTGATATGTACATTTTTTACTCTTTGAGATATTTAGTATCACTAATGTTTAAGTTATTTTAAACCAAGGCATTTTTTTTCAAAATTAAAATTTTTTTATTTTAAAACCAATTTTTTTTAATAAGCATTTCTTGCCAATAAATCTTATAGATCATATAAACAGTATAATATAAGTAAATTAACTAGGGCGGTAACTATTAATTTCATATGGAATGCTAATTAGGTGGTGATTTTCACGATTTCTTTTAGCAAAAAAAGGGACATATTTTATTTAAAGCGTAACTTACTTTTGATGCTGATGGTGATAGAATAGATACTTTTTAAATAACAAAAATAAAACTTTTTTAAACACTTTAAAAAATTTGTGGCGAGTTTTCCCCGAAAAGTGCGTTATTTTTTGGATATTTTACGTTGAACTAGTCGATTTGGAATTCGACGAATAAGAACCAACTGTTGTTCAGCTCCAACTCTGTTTTTATTGTGTGTCCAGACTTCATACATACATAATTTTTTTTACTGTTTTATAAGCTTTATATTTGCTAAGAATAGTTTTTTCGATCAAATACTTACTTTTTGATTTATTTACGAAAAACCATCTAAAAACAAAAAATACAAGGAATTTAATTAGTTTATCCACTTACGGACATATTTTTACCTATATTTTTTCACACTCGAGAAGGGGGTGGTACTCATCCCCAGAAAAAAGCACACACTGGCACAATATCACTTTTTTCTTTGACATGTTAGCTATGCTTATGTCAAATTTCATGCCAATCCAAGCGATTTTGTAAAATCCAAAAACAGTGAGTAAATTGTCCAATGATATCTTTAAAAAAGACTAGTGCATTTTACAAAAACTTAGGTCAATAAATAATATGAAAACAGCGGAATATCAACCAATGTTGAATGTTTTTACAAAGTATTGTTTATTTTTCGCTACTCGAAGGGGACAACTATTAAACTGGTTTCTTCCACTTCCAGACAATTTTTTAACCGCATATGACATCAAAACCAGAATTAAAAAAATTCGGTTTCGACCTCTTAATACACGTAAATTGATCAAGTATATTTTTCTGTGACTATGTGTGTCACTTCCGGGTACACCATTTTAACCGGAAGTGGTGTAAAACTAAAAAAAGTATTTCTTTGTTCTCATTTTTCTAATGCGCGTCAAATTTCTAATCGCTAGTACCATCTATGGGTTATAATCTTTCATTCAACCTCTGTGATTATATCTGACAGACGGACGGACAGACAGGCATAAAACCGGACAGGCATAAATATTTGTTCTCGTCTTTCTAAGGCGCGTCGAGTAATACATAGTTTGTACTATTTCTGCGAATTTAGAACAATACTTCGGGTTGCAACTCTTTATCCTGAAGTCGGAGGCCAAATTTCTCACCTTTAGTACCATCTTTGGGTTATAAGCTTTCATTCCACATCTAATTTGTCATGTTTTAACCCGGCATCCGACAGGTGAACTTTTTTGCCACTAACAGACAGGTGGGATGTGACAAACCCCAGCATTGAAAGAGTTAAAGAATCTCAAAAAATATCTCTACGTTTAGATTAGTTAACAGAACCAGTAAAGATGCAGTAGAAATAAACAAACCAAGACACGTTAAATGATACTAGGAGCACTCCCGAATCATAATTTACAATGTGTAAACTTTGGAAATCATGACTTGGAATTTACAATGTATATACTGATGTGATCTTGATTATTGATATGAGATAATATTCTTATATGTCACTTAATTTAATCAATGTATTAATACTAATCTAATTAATTAACCAGATCACATATCAATATGTTTTCAATCTCAGGGCGAATTATAAATTAATTACTTACTTTCGTGGCTTCTGAATATTTCTTAATGGTTCCTAATCGGGATAGAAAAGAAAAGAGTAAAAAAAAATACAAATATGGGTTACAATTATAATCAAAATATTTTTTATTTTATTCAAAAGGCAATCAATGCTTAATATTTGCTATTTCTTATTATTCTTAAACATAACATTTACAACTGGGAATTTTATTTCCTTTTGGTTTTCTATTGAAAGTTTTTATTAACATTTAACTATTAGGAGTTATTAGGGACAACTCTATTTAAGTTTGATGAAGCTTTTCTGATATTATTGATTATGTTATTCAATTTTTTATGTGGAATTTAATACGAAAAACCCATACATTCATGTCCAAACAAATGAGACTGACCTTTTCCTGGTGAACTGAAAATGTCCTCACACAAAACCCTTTCCTGCTATCCTTGGCTGCGATCAAACCTCGTCCTGGCTTCCAGTGATGTTCTCCTTTGAAAAACTAGTTCGAATAGCTCTCGTTCCTGCTTTTGTCGTGATGCTGTGTTCTACCTTTTTCGAAACTGCTATCAGCTACCGGGACACTCTGGGCTCAAGGAGGTTCTTTTACTCTCGACCTGGCCTACTTCTCGTTCCACGATAGATACTCCACACTCACGGAACTACCGGCTTTCTCACTCCTCGAACACTACCGTCTACTACTCGACTTCACTTCTCGACAGCTCAAAACATTCTGATCCCACTTTGTCATTCATTCACCTACTTTCTCAATATCCCTTCCAGATTCACAAATCAACCTTCCACCACCAACTCTCATTCTCAGTATTCCTCAAAAACCAATTTTTAATCTTTCTAAATATGCTTAATGGATTTCAAAAGAAAATATTTAATTCCCATTCTAAAATCACTTTCTACTATTTACAAATTTTAATGACCTATTCTCTCTTTCAAATGAGTCTTATTTAGCATAGGCTAATGATCGAAACCTTCCGCGAAAAACGATAATGAACTATCATCTATTTCACTGAGTTTTATTTAGCATAGGCTAATGATCGACCTTCCGAGAAGAACGATAATGGTACGCGTCATTCACTTTGTTTATTTTAAGCGCACTGTCCCGAGTTCCGTCTAATCACTTCTTAAAATTAAATATAACAATTTGTTGTATACAGGGTATTCTAAATTTATATGCCCGTGGTTGAGAAAATTGAAAATATTTTATATTAAATTGAATCCTGTTTACAACCATCAAAATTTAATTTTCATATCAAATAGAAATATAACAATACATTGTAAATAATTATGATTCGGGAGTGCTCCTAGTAGCATTTAACGTGTCTTGGTTTGTTTATTTCTACTGAATCTGGATTTTAAATTTAGTATAAATTTCTACGTATTATGACTGTTTCTTGTTGAGAATAAAGAAAAAACTTCACCAATTATGGTTTCATTTCGAAAACAACGCACACATCTTATGGAAAATATAATGTCACTCAAATTCAATAAAATTTATACGAATAGATCCGTTTTAATTTACCGATCAAATCTTATCATTGCGCCAACTCTCTATTTTCAAAAATAAGAGCAGAAATTGATACAAATAAATCTGAAATCAAATGGGTAGGTACATAAGTTAGAGAGAGAAAAAATATTTTAAACTACCCAGATTTTCGGTACTCCATAAATCAGCGGATTAGTTTCACTAATCCGCTTAGGCCCAGCGGGATTTAAGCTCTTATGAATAGCACTCGGAGCAATAATGATTGTAACTTTAACACTTTTAACACTTTATGGACTCCAAAAATGTGATTTCGATAAACTTTAATTGCAATTTGCGCCGTAATTAATCATAATTAAGAGTTGGCGCAATGATAAGATTTGATCGGTAAATTAAAACGGATCTATTCGTATAAATTTTATTGAATTTGAGTGACATTATATTTTCCATAAGATGTGTGCGTTGTCCGTATTATGACTGTTTCTTGTTGAGAATAAAGAAAAAACTTTACCAATTATGGTTTCATTTCGAAAACAACATAAGTCCACAAACTTTAAAACATAATATCAAAAAAATAAGCAACATTTAAACTTTTTTGGTCTTTCAGATATAGGTCTGGATCCCGCGTATGAAAAAAAAGTTGATTAATAGCAAGCTGAAAATTTGTTAATAGCTTAAGGGTGTCTAGTCGGATAAACTTTGATATATGGGAACACTGGAACAGGGGCAGTTTTAATTTTGGAACAGGTTAAAAATTTGAAACGGTCACACCACGAAAACGGCACATGTATTTTGTCCGACAGAACAGACTTAAACTCTTCGAACAGAGATTAAACTCTCATGCAAAAATTAGACTGCTATTTATCACCAAATGGGCCTTTTAATGAGTAGAGCATGTAGAATATGTCAAATGACAGGAATTATGACAGGTGATAAATAGCAGTCTAATTTTTGCATGAGAGTTTAATCTCTATTCGGAGAGTTTAAGTCTGTTATGTCGGACAAAATAAATGTGCCGTTTTCGTGGTGTGACCGTTCCAAATTTTCAACCTGTTTCACAATTAAAACTGCCCCTGTTCCAGTGTTCCCATATATAAAAGTTTATCCGACTAAACACCCTTAAGCTATTAACAAATTTTCAGCTTGCTATTAATCAACTTTTTTTTCATACGCGGGATCCAGACCTAATAGATGCATTTATAACCCATAATACTTATATAAAATATAGTATTACTATCAGAATCTCTAACTACTAATGGAAAGATTTTTACGTTTCCTGAAAAATTTACACATTGTAACATACAGTGCTTCCATAAAGTAACGCATAATTTCATTATTTCGTAAACCGGCGACTTTAAGGAAAATTTTCGAAACAGGTCGATTTTTATTTTTAAATTACAATTTTTTGGCATATTACATATCATACTAGTGATGTCATCCATCTGGGCTTGATAACGTAATCGATGAATTTTTTAAATGAGAATAGGGGTCATGTGATAGCTCATTTGAAAGGGTATTTAATTCTCTATTTACTAATACAAACAATAACATAATTATATATACAGGGTGTCCAAAAAGAATTCTTTAATTAAATTAATTGAGACAAAAAGAAAAATGTATGTAACTTATTTAATTCAAAATTCGTTTTACTTTTGTCAGAAAATTAAATGTTAGAGCTGCCATCCACCTGCCTCTTGGAAGTTTAAGATTACGCTTAAGCGAAAATCAATATTTAGGTTTTAAATAAAACATTTTTATGTTTGCTGGCACCAATAAAATATATTTAGAATTAAACAAATTACATACATTCATCTTTTTATACCAATTAATTTAATTTAAATAACATTTTTTGGACACCCTGTATAAATAATTATATTAACAATTATATTATTGAATAGAGAATTACATACCCTTTCAAATGAGCTATTACATGCCCTTTATTCTTATTTAAAAAAATCAACGATTACGTCATCACGCCCAGATGGATGACGTCACTAGTATGATATGTATGCCAATAAATTGTAATTTAAAAATAAAAATCGACCTGTTTCGGTATTTTTCCTGAAAGTGTCCGGTTTGTGAAATAATGAATTTATGCGTTACTTTATGGACGCACTGTATATTGTTTCGCAATGACCCATTAAATTATTATAAATGCAATTAACCATTGACCATGTCATGAAAATGGCAATATAAAATTAATTTTTCAAATGTCAAACTTTAAAATTTGTTTTTGTTAACAAAAAAATAATTTAAATATCTATTATGAAATTCGTTACAAACAAAATCTGATATTTCAACTAAACGAAACAAAATACACAATAAAAGTGAATTATTAAACTCATTCAGGGACCCGTTCAGACAAAAGAGCCTACAACTGGTTTTTACCTGAGTGCGAGTGGAAGACTTGTAACGTGAAGCGATCGATATTATGTATCTAACTAGGTACTGTCTTTTCCGTAAAAATGTATATCTTGGCAACATCCTGTTGTTGCCAAAGTGATGTTTAAGCAATGTTTTTGACCTACGGGGGTCAAATTGTCGTTATAGTGTAAGGAATAAAATATATAAATAAATCGGATTACTGAAAATCCGACAACGGTGCCAAGCTTAAAGAAGTGTTCTAAGCGAACATTCACGGATTATACCTAGAAAATGATAGCATTTCTAGGTGATGCCAAATGACTGCAACGTGAAAAGATGCCAATTTAATAGCGGGATGTATATATATATATATATATATATATATATATATATAGGGTCTCCCAAAAGTAGTGGAACGGTCGAATATTTCGCGAACTAAACATCGGATCGAAAAACTGAAAAATACGTATTCAATCATTTTCAAAAATCTATCCAATGACACCAAACACCAACCCCCACTACACCCCATGGAGGTGGGGTGGGGGGTAACTTTAAAATCTCAAATGGAAACCCCTAGTTTTTCTTACATATTTGAATTCGTTACGTAAAAGTAAGCAACTTTTATTCAAGACATTTTTCGAACTGTGGATAGATGGCGCTATAATTGGGAAAAACGATTTATCGTGATATTATAGGTAAATTATAGAAACGGTCTAATATCTCGAGAAATACACTTCGAGATGAGAAACCAAAAAACAGATTTTTAATATTTTTCGAAAACCTATCGATAAACACCAAAAATTACCCTCCAACCCACCCCCTGGAGACGTGGTGGGGGGTAAATTTAAAATATTAAATAGCAACCCCCACTTTTTATTGCAGATTCAAATTCGTCATGAAAAATTAAGCAAAATTTATTCGAATAATTTTTTAAAATTGCTGATAGATGGCGCTAATAAATCGTATTTTTCCAATTAAAGCGCCATCTATCAACAATTCTAAAAAATGTTTCGAATAAATGTTGCTTAATTTTTCATGACAAATCCGAATCTGTAATAAAAAGTGAGGGTTGCTATTTAAGATTTTACAGTTACCCCCCACCCCACCTCCAGGGGGTGGGTTGGAGGGTCATATTTAGTGTTATTCGATAGGTTTTCAAAAAGTATTAAAAACCTTTTTTTTGTTTCTCATTTGGAAGTGTATTTCTCGAGATATTAGACCGTTTCTATAATTTACCTATGGTATCAGGATAAATACTTTTTCTCAATTATAGCGCCATCTATCCACAGTTCGAAAAAATGTCTTGAATAAAAGATGCTTACTTTTACGTAACGAATCCAAATCTGCAAGAAAAACTAGGGGTTTCCATTTGAGATTTTAAAGTCACCCTCCACCCCACCTCCAGGGGGTGTAGTGGGGGTTGGTGTTTGATGTCGTTGGATAGATTTTTGAAAATGATTGAACACGTATTTTTCAGTTTTTCGATCCGATGTTTACTTCGCGAAATATTCGACCGTTCCACTACTTTTGGGACACCCTGTATATATACCCTGTGTAAACTAGCATGAGGTGATGAAAAACTTAACACTTGTTATAATGATTTATTAAAAGAAAAAAGAACAACTTCAAAAATGAACTGATTATTTTGTAAGTGCAGTCCGGTTATACAAACGATAATTATTATTACAATTAAATATTATACGACGTTACAAAAAAAAGCCGGTAGTTTCGTGTAGTTTTTCAGTTCTTATGTGTATAAGAGCCTATAGGTTTCCGCCTATAGGCGGCACACATAGTGGAAGCTACGGGCAAACCGCGCGGTTCTCGCGCGCGGGTATGGTAACACAGTGAAGACGGGTAAAAGCGAGAGAGATCGTTCAAATTTGGCAGTTGCGTCTACTACTTGTAGCAAAATGTCGTCTTCCGATGACGATATAATTGCTTTAGATTCTGTTTTAACTAAACTGGAAAGAAAGAGAGTTGATGTATATCCTTTTAATCGAGAAAGATTAATTTATGGAGAATATCATCATCTATTTCAAAAATTAAAAAATAATGAACGATTCTTCCAGTATATGAGAATGACTCAAGAGACTTTTAAATATATTTTGGAGGAAGTGGAGTATCGTTAAAAACAATATTAAACGCTCAACTTACAGTCAACCAACAGAATATCGAAAGAGTTGAGCAATGTACATATCTGGGTACGAATTTAAATAGCCAATGGGACTACTCAACAGAACTTAAACAGCGAATAATAAAAGCGAAAGCAGCATACGTTAGAATGAGACCCATTTTCAACAGTCGAGACATATCATTCAAAACAAAATACCGTCTGCTGAAATGCTACATATTCACAGTTCTGCTCTACGGAATGGAAGCATGGACACCAACTGTTGCATCTATGTATGAATCAGATCGAAGCTTTCGAAATGTGGTGTTATAGGCGCATCTTACGTATATCCTGGGTTGACCGAATTACTAATGTGGAATTCCTGCGTAGAAAGGGGAAAGAGTGTGAAATTCTCATAGCCATCAAAACAAAAAAATTAGAATATCTAGGACATGTAATGAGAAATCAAGAACGTTACGGCCTTCTCCAACTGATTCTCCAAGGGAAGGTAAATGGTAAAAAAGGACCGGGAAGAAGACGCATTTCCTGGCTTCAAAATTTACGAAAGTGCTATAACACCACTACCACTGAACTGTTCCGCGCTGCGGTAAACAAAGTCAAGATAGCCATGATGATCGCCAACATCCGGAATGGATAGGCACTTTAAGAAGAAGAAGGAATATCGTTTAATTAAAAACTGGTGTAATTTACATAAGCAGGCTATCCTTCCGGAAGAAAGGCTTGTTATAACATTGAGGTAAGTAGTTTTGTTGTAAATTTATTTTTCAAGTACTTATTTAGTTAATAGTTAATATTGGAATGATTTTAGAAATACCTAAGTCACACAAAATTACGGTTTCAATAAGATTGACTTTATTACTTTTGTTTATTATAATGTACAATTTATAAAATTAATCCATGGAGAACTATTAATTCTTATTATAAAAGAGGGAATAAACTAAATTCTCATTCGAGTAAACATTAAAACGGCGCGGAAAAAACTAAATTCTCATTCTAGTAAAAGCGGTCAGGCGGGTTAAAGCGGTTGGCCCGCGCGGACCTGCTTTTACTATGTTCGTGTACATTTAAAGACGTGCATTCATTTTGAAAACGTTTAAAAGCGGGTCCGCGCGGTTTAACCAAAAGCGGAAACCGCCTTCACTGTGTGCGTCGACTATTGTCGATTGTGTGAATTTTACGAATGTCTAATAATATGATCTCATTTAATATGGTCCGACTTAGTGACCGTGAATTCGCGCTTCCCCGCTCACTTCCTGGCTGATCATACGATGTCACCAGATAATTCCAAAATTCGCTGAATTGATAGAAGCAGGACCGTGCATGCGGGTTTTAACACAGCGGCGTAGTTATCTTTGTTGCTCAATAAAAAAAAACAAAATAAAACTAAAAAGTTTGCTTGAAACTCTACAATTAATCAAGATTTGTACATTGTGGATCCCACAGTGCAAAGTGTCTGTCGGATCCACAAGGTGCTAATTTTGACTCATCAGTAAAAAAGACTATCAGTCCAGTCGTTAATATCCCTATCGATATGTTTTGGTGCAAAACTAAACGTACTGTGCGGTGTGCAGTACACATCATCAACAGACCACACACTAGTACGAGCAAAACTGAAAATCAGACTAACTGCCAAAAAGAAGCACAAGGATAACAATAGGATCAGATACAACACGCAATGGCTTGACAATGAAGAAACAAGGAAAAGATACCAGGATGAATTCGACAACAATATAGGAAGAAAAGAAGTAGTTAACGAAAATATCGAAGAACCCTGGACAAACTTAAAAACAGCTATCAAAGATACAGCCGAATACGTCCTTGACAGAAAACTCAGGAACAATAAACCATGGATTTCAAAGGATACTTGGAACAAGATTGTACAAAGAAGAGAAATTAAACAAAAAATATTAACAACAAAGGAAGATAGAAAAAACGAACTAAAAGAGAAATACAAGAGAAAAGACATCGAAGTCAAGAAGAGTTCAAGAAAAGACAAAAGAACATACTACGATAATTTAGCAACAGAAGCCGAACAAGCTGCAGCAACTAACGATATGAGGAAACTTTATGAAAACACAAAGAAACTCGCCAGGAAATGGACACCATGTAACACACACTTTAAAGATAAAGATAGTCAAATACTAACAGCAGAAAAAGATATAGCAAGACGATGGATGGAGTATTTCACCGACTTGTTTAACTACAATGTGAATTCATTAGAAAATATTAAGAAAGAAGAAAACTCGGACCCGTTAGATATTGATGTCTCCAACTTCAGCCGAGAGGAAATAACAGAGAGTATAAAACAACTCAAAAAGGGAAAGGCAGCAGGTCCAGATGATATTGTAGGTGAGCTGTTTAAAGTAAACACTGAAAAAATGACACATTTACTGTATAAACTATTTGAAAATATATGGAGTCAAGAGAAAATTCCCAAAGAATGGACAGAAAGCATTATAATCACTATCCCGAAAAAAGGTGACACCTCAAGGTGCGAGAACTGGAGACCTACAAGTAACCCTCTTATGTGTTGCGAGTAAAATAATGACCCGTATCATGCTTAATAGAATGAAAAATAAAATAGACCAAAAATTAAGACCAAATCAAGCTGGCTTCCGAGCAAATAAGTCATGTATAGACCAGATCTGCACGCTAAGAATGATCATCGAGCAGTCAGTGGAATGGCAAAGTAAACTATATCTAAACTTCATTGCCTTTAGAAAGGCGTTCGATATCCTACATAGAGAAAAATTGTGGGAAATAGTAGAGAGTTATGGGATACCGGACAAATTCTTAAGAATGATGAAGTTGTTTTATAAAAACACCACAGCAAAAGTATTACACGACGGGAATTAAACAGAACCAATCGACATTAACAGCGGTGTAAAGCAGGGTTGTATACTGTCTCCTACTCTGTTTATTATTGTCATGGACTGGCTTATGAGAAAAAGCAGCAACGGTAAAGCTGGGATACACTGGAATACCTTTGAACAATTAGAAGATCTTGAATACGCAGATGATGTATGCCTACTTTCAGCAAAGACAGAGCACGCAGAAAAAAAGTGAGAAATTAGCCAAAGAAAGTAAAAAAGTGGGTATGGAGATAAACATGAATAAAACTGAATTAATGAAGATTAACACACCGAGAGAAATGGGCATACACATAGAAAACCAAGTGCTGAAATCAGCGGAAAGAGTTAATTACCTAGGAAGTATACTGAACACGGCAGGAGGAGCAGAGGAAGATATCCAGACACGAATTGGCAAAGCACAGACAGCATACTATATGTTAAATAATATATGGAAATCTAATGAGATAAAACTGGACACCAAAGTAAAAATCTTCAATAGTAATGTAAAGAGAGTACTATTATACGGATCGCAAACTTGCAGTAACAAAACACAACACTGGAAAGATTCAATCCTTCATCAATAAATGCTTACGAAAAATTCTAAGAATATTTTGGCCCAACAGAATCACAAACTCAGATTTATGGAAAAAAACGATGCAAGAACCAATACATAAAGAAATAAGAAAGAGAAGATGGAAATGGGTGGGCCATACTCTGCGGAAACCAGACACAGACATAACAAAACAAGCATTGGAATTCCAACCTCCACGAAAACGGAAACAGGGGAGGCCGATCAATACATGGAAGAAAACAATTATTAAAGAAGCAGAAAACGTCGGCCTAGCCTGGAAAGAAGTTAGAGAAAAAGCACAAGACCGGCAAAAATGGAGAATGACAGTAGATGCCCTATGTTCCAGTGGGAACGAAGAGGATAAGTAAGTAAGTAAGTAACGGTGTGCACTCGTTAACAGCGGAGCAGTAGCAGACATTCTGCCTCTGATTCTAAGTTCCCTTAATCGGTTCCTAACCGAATTGGCACTTTACGAACCGAATATTACGGGTCATGGGCTGTGGAATGATCATTTCGCAGTTGTCTACCTGTGACATGATGTGTACGGAAAGTATGCAGATGTAAATAACGCTCAGCTGCCGGATTGGTGCACCTGGAAAGTCCTGGAACTGGTCTTTTTGTGTATCCTCCACTTTCGCTATACCTTCTTAAAGCACTTGAAATGCTGGATTTGTGGATTCCCATATCACCAGCAAAATATTGCTGCGATCGTCTATCTCCAATTGAACATATAAGTTGTGCTGCTTGTTCTGAAGTTATATTTTTTGTAAGAACGCACCTCCTTATTGAAAACTCAAGCAGACATAGTGCACAGATCAAATTCACGAATACAGATGTCCAAAATAGATACTCTCCTTTAACAAAGTTTTGTTTATTGTTTGTTTTTTCGGCAAAAACGCGCTATAACTTGAAATGTTTTGAATTTGTAGCCATCTATAGAAGACGAAAGACGAGTATTATAATATTCTGCTAAAAAAATTTTAATAAAGAAATACCAGAATTGAAAAAAAAAGGCAAAGCAACAACGTGAGGTGTTCCTACACGGTCACCCATCCAAAATGTAACCGCACTAAACTCTGCGTGTGTCTGCAAAGACACAAAAATTATAATAAATGTATTTACTAAAAACACAAATATATTTTTTTCACACTTTATTTGCACTAATATGCAACTCTGATATACTGTCGATATGCGCGTACTTCACACTGTCGTTTTTTTTTAAATTCATTCTCAAAATTTTTCGAAATCGCGCCTAAAGAAGTATAGCTTGAAAAATTAAGGGTAACATGAAAATACCATGGTAGTTATATTTTAATAAGAATTATACGAGAGGTTGCTAGAATTAGTCGTTTTTGGTAACTCATAGGGGCCATAACGGCACAGGATACAAAATTTTTAATTTCAACTTTTATAATAACGAGGTGTTTCATTGGGAAGTAACATACGTTAACTGTAGAAAGGGGACACGGGCGTTCTCAAAAAACCGTACTTAATGGGTCTTACTCCATCAAAAACAAAGTTACTGGGTGTTTTATCTATTTTTCCATTTTCTTATTTTTTGGTTCATAAATTTTTAACCACACTGTGTATTTATTTTATATTTGGTACCCGAATATTCTTTAAGGTGTCCAATCAATTAATTTAGTCATAATTATACAAAATTTCAGGTCCGTGTATCATTTAGTAATTTAAGTTAAAGAAGAACTGATAATTGGTCAACTGATGACCATATTTCAGTAGTCTAAACACAGCTTGTGTTTAATAAAAAAAAATCTGTCCAACAGTTTTTTTTCAAATAATTCTTCGAGTTAGTTTTTTTTTTATTTTTTCTTTTTAGTTGATTTTTTTTAATATTTTTAATTTTAGTCACTCGTAACTAAAGAAATTCGTTTTAAAAAATTCATATTTTTTTATATTTTACTTTTTAGTCTTACACTTTTCAAATATTAAAATATGTTAAAAAAAAAGGATGTATATAATAGACATATTTTTGCATTTTTTTTTTCAACATTTGATACATGCATTGTACATTTTCTGTAATTTCTTCATTCTGTAACATTCACAGCACATGGGTCACAGAAACACACTGTTTATAAACGACCGTTGAATATGTTAAAGGGTTCGTAACAAACTTTGAATTAATACGTCAAAGCGAATTCTAATGTTAATTGTAGCACGAAACGTCTCTACCTGTGATTTTTCTAAGACTACGTTAAAAACAAGAAGTGTTTGAATTCGAGTTTTGGTTTGAAGTTTTGGTTCGTATCGTATTGAAATTTGACACGAATAAGCGCCGGTGATTATATAAACAAAGATATGATAGTTCAAAATCGTCGCCGCTTAGGATGTTTATAAACATGATGTACAAACATGAAAAGTGGTCGGAATCGGCAAAAAATTTGAAACTCTATTGTTTATTTATGAAGCATAACGTAACCAATTAACGTAAAAAGTGAAATTATGTGTAGTTCATATAATTAGCTACAATCTGTAAAAGTTTCTACATTGTAAACACAAGAGAATTTAAGCATTTTCCATTAAAATCTTTTATTTAAACCATTAATAAACATAAAAAAAATTTCATCGACAATTCGTGTATTGTTCCCGCGAACGCATGTCTGCAAATTTTCATTCATTTACATTTTTAAGAAAAGGCAGTCAAATTAACGTCTAAAGATTTGACATAAACAATTAAACTAATGAAAAAGGTTTAAAAACTGTCGCTAATGGAGATTATCTTACGCCATATGACTCTATTGATCTTAAAAAGTTAGTAAAACCATCTAATTATTCTAACATAACTTCGAAACAAAAATCTAATAAATGTTTACGAACTACTCAAGAAAGCGGTAATTCAGCCAATCTCACTAACGAGGTAGCAGCTTTTCATCGTACTCTCCTTTCTAACAGTTCAGAAAACTTTTCCATATGCTTCAAGGAAATCGTTGCAAGCTCAGCTATAAAACTAACAAAAAGGTTAGTTAACTTGCAAAAACTTCAAAAGGGGATGTTATAAAATATTTGGACATTTAAAGCTTAAATAGAAAAAAATAATCCTCCTTTTGTTAATTGGTAATGATATACCTATGTACTTATTTTTTTTAGTTATACTACCGTATTTTTAAAAGAATAAGTATCGGATATAAAAATCATATTGTATTTTTAATAAAGCACACTAACTGTTCAACACTTAATTTAAAAATCACGATTTTGACGTAAAATTAACTTGTTTCTATTTATAGCTTTTATTTATTTCTTTCTTCTTCATCATGTGCCTCATCCTTTAAGGAGATTGGCGATCATCATGGTCCATTTTACTCTGTCTGCAGTGGTTTTGAAGAGCTCTATTGTTGTTTTTCCATTGCACTGCATTCACTTTTTGGGAAAACGTCACGATAAATTTTTGAGAAAACGAAAACGATTTGAAATACTTGGGAAAACGTCAGGAAAAAAGTTTGAGGATAAAGAGACTTGGTGGTGGTCAAACGAAGAACAAGGAAAAATAAAAGAGAAGAGAAAATTATATAAAAAGTGGCAATAAACCAGATCCGACACAGATCTTCAAAACTATATGGTGGCGAAAAAGGAAGCGAAAGTAGCAGTAGCAAAAGCCAAAGCAGAAGCGTATTCAAACCTATACGATTAACTTGATACCAGGGAAGGCGAAACGAAGATATATAAAATAGCCAAACAGAGAGCAAAGAAAGCAAAAGATTTTAATCAGATTAGATGTATCCGAGATGAAAATAATAAAATACTAGTTCACGAAAGGGATGTTAAAAAGAGATGGAGAAAGTACTTTTACAGCTTATTAAATGAAGAATTTGACAGACAGCCTGTAGAGTCAACAGAGACAGTAGCAGCAATGGTAACCAAAATAACAAACGAGGAAGTGGCTCAAGCGCTTCAAAAAAATAAAGAAAGGAAAAACGGTAGGACCAGATGATATTCCTGGAGAAGTATGGAGAGCATTGGGAGAGACAGGAACAAGGTGGCTAGCAGGCCTATTTAATAGAATTATGGAAGTTGGACAAATGTCAGACGAATGGAGAAGCAGTATACTGGTACCTGTTTACAAATACAAGGGAGATATACAACAATGTACAAACTACAGGGCTATAAAACTGCTTAGCTACACCATGAAAATATGAGAAAGAGTAATTGATAGACGGATACGTGAAGAGACCGAAATATCCGAGAATCAATTTGGCTTTATGCAGGGCAGATCAACAACAGATGCAATTTTCATTATAAGGCAGTTGATGGAAAAATACAGGAGTAAAGAAACAAACGCTCATATGGTATTCATTGATCTTGAGAAAGCATATGATATAGTTCCTCGAGAGATTGTGTGGTGGGCCCTCAATAACAAAGGAGTCCCTGGTGAATATGTAAATATTGTGAGGGATATGTATGAGGGAGTAACGACTAGTGTTAGGACAGGTGTGGGAGAGACTGATAAATTTCATGTGAAAGTAGGATTGCACCAAGGCTCTGTGCTTAGTCCGTATTTATTCTCATTAGTTTTGGACCAGATAACAGCGAAACTACAGGGTAACATTCCATGGTGCTTAATAAATGCTGATGATATAGTGTTAGTAGGAAATAGTGAAAGAGACTTAGAACAAAAACTGGAACAGTGGAGGCAAGCTCTGGAGGAAAAAGTTTTAAAACTTAGTAGGACAAAAACAGAGTATTTGGAATGTTCGTTTAAAGATGAAGTTACTACAAATAAAATGGTATCTTTAGATGGTGAACTGATTGTAAAAGCAATAGTTTTAAGTACCTGGGATGTTCTCCCCAAAGAATATTGGCACAAAGAACTTGATGTGCCAAAAAAATACATCACGACGATAACCAGAAAGAAATTTGGTCATGCATGTTATCCTGCACATTTATATAAGTTGAAAGTAATTGAAACCGAAAATTTTGAACATTGTGGCGTGAAAGGTGACCTAGACCATTTATTTTTTGGATGCATTAAAAATATACAAGAATCAAATAAATTATATAATAGTTTTTTAACGTTGGGATTGAAATCTCCTCTTAATATACAGTATTTGATAACTTTGGGATTGGAAGATATATTTAGGTTACTTATTGACTTTCTCACAAATTGTAAAATTGTATTATAATAGTAACTTAGGGTTGAGTTAGTGTTTGACACCTATGTCTAACCTTTTGTAAATTGACCTTACTTATCCGTGGCCTAGTCTTGTGTTGTTGTATGAAAATGTCCTGATGGGTCCCTGGACGAGAAGTGTGTGTCCCAGTCAATGTTCCTTTTGTCATAATTATTGATTTTTATTTCGAATATTCGCTTAGGGTAGTTAGGATTATTTAGGTTAGTTTGGGCTATAATGTGTATCTTGTGACTGGCTGAATCACCAATTTGTATGCCAAAAAAAAGTACCTGGGATCGGAATTACAGAGTAAGGGAGAAATAGATGGAGATGCATGCAGTAGAATTAGGGCTGGATGGATGAAGTGGAAAGAAGCGAGTGGTGTGTTGTGTGACAGAAAAATTCCAATGAAGCTGAAGGGAAAATTCTATAAAACGGCCATAAGACCGGCTATGATGTACGGAACTGAATATTGGGCAGTGAAAAAGAAAGAGGAACAACGAATGCATGTGGCGGAAATGAGAATGCTTAGATGGATGAGTGGAGTGACAAAGAAGGATAAAATTAGGAATGAGTATATTAGGGGAAGTCTAGGTGTGGCACCAATTGATGCCAAAATGAGAGAGCATAGGTTAAGATGGTTTGGTCATGTTCAACGTCGAGACGTTAATCACCCAATATGAAGAATAGCTGAAGTGCAGATTCCTGTAAGGAGTAGGAGAGGAAGACCAAAGAAGACCTGGGGGGAGACGATAAGGCAGGACATGTTGGTAAAGGGGATTAGCATTGATATGACCCAAGATAGAATTGTGTGGAGAAATTTAATTAGGGAAGCCGACCTCGCATAGAGATAAGGCAAAGAGAATGATGATGATGACTGCAATAAATTTTTCAACCAGAACGTGCGTCGTCTTCCTGGCAATATCTTTCCTTTCACTTTCCTTTGTATAACTAATCACATTAACTCATATTTTTCATTTCTTAGTATGTAATCAAAGTATCTCATTTTTCTTTCCTTCAGTGTATTCAGTATTTATTTTTCTTTTTTCATCTTTCTTAGCAGGGAAACCAAGACCAGAAAGGATCATCAACAAAAAAGATAGACCAATTATGGGGGTAAAACATCAAAGACGAAAAACGAACCAAACAATTAAGATAGTACGGCTGTGTTTACAGAATGCCCAATCACAGAATCCCAAAGAAAGTGTTAGAATGGAATCCAAAAGGAAGCAGAAAACGAAAAGACCACAGAAAAGTTGGGGCAAGGCGTTGACAAAGAAATAAGAGAGATTCTGGAATATGACAGGTGGAAAAAGAGTCATAGAAGAGTCAATATTAATCATATATTATTATGCGTTATAATAACCATAGCGTATTATATGTGGGAAGTATTTTGTTCTTTAAAGACCTCATTAATTAATGATGTTCTCGAACATCCAAATAGTTGGTAAAAAGTGTTCAATAAAATGAGATAAATAGTTCAATTGGCTTTATTAATATTCCTCTTGGACACATTCTGTTAACTACAAGGTGATTCAGTGAAACGATTTGACAACGCTGCTGACAATAAAATAGAGGAGCCGCGGGCTTGCGACGTAAACGTTGTGAATCTAGAGAGTGGGAAGTTTAGTTATCATGGAGGCGTGGTCTTGTGAACAACTCGCATTTGCTGTGAAAGCTTATTACAAAAATGGTGAAAGTTTTGTGCGTGTTCAACGAGCATTTCGTTTACACTACCATTTGCCGCCTCGCGCTGCAGTTCCGTCTAACATGGCTATTAAGGTTCAATATGGTTCAATATCACAGAAAAGAGTGGCACTGTCAGAACTGCTCGCACACCACAGAATATTGAAGCGGTGCCACATTCATTACATGCGAGTAGGGATTGCAATCGAACAGCATTTTCAGTCCAGCTGGATTTTTGCAAGATTGGCCTGAATCCAGCTGAATCCAGCGCGGATCCAGCAAAATGTGGATCCAGCAAAACACGATTTTAATTTTTCTTGTTGTCTGCATTCTAAATTTCTAAACAACAGAAACATGAGTTATTTAGTTTTTTGGAAGTGAAACCTTAAAAAACATAGGCCTAACCTGCTTCGCACAGAACGGCACATACATATAGCTGGTTGCGGAGAAAGCCCTTTCGGTCTCTAAGCTGGTCGGTTTTAATTTCATCAGATAGTCATAGGCCATGAGCAAATGCTCGCCTTTCACTCCTTCGGTCTCATAAACGGCCATTCCCTTTTCCAAAATAAATTATTTCGTAATCTTTTTAAAAACCAGTTTTTTTGGTTATCAAAGTTTTCTTTTTCTCGTTTCAATTCAATCTCAAGCTCTTGTTCCAAAGTAAAATTCACGGGCTCCGGATTAGTTGGCCCATCTTCTTCCATTTTGTCCTCTTGCACTGTTTCCACAATAATTTGTTTATGTAGACGACCCAACAAATTTTTCATCTGTTGTTACATTGCATTCTTTTTCGGCATGGGGAAATAACCAGGATTGCTTAGTTCTTTGTCATAATTTTTTGGATTTTGTAAGTACACTAACCTACCTGTAATTTCGGAGAGGCGCCATTCCGCGATTCTGTTGCGTAGTGCTTCCGATAGATCGGTAGTAAGGCTAGAGTCCTGGCTATTTAGTTTGTCTAAGACAAATTTCATGGTTGTGTCGGCTGTTATCAAAGTGGACGCTCTTCTGCAAACGGCTTTTACAACCAGTTTCACCGGTTAAAGAGTGGCGATCAACTCATTGATTATTGACCACTCGCCAGCAGAGAATTTTATCGCAGAATCAATGTCTATCAACGCTTTGTCGATGAAAACTTTTAGGCTGTAGAAACTTTTCCGCATACTGAGCTACTGCTAGCGCGATAGAATGGCAAGTTGCCGGTTCACGACTTTGAATAAACAGGCTAATGAAGACATTAATTAACTTGTTCTGAATTTGACACGTTTGCGGATCCGCGCTGCTGGATCCAGCACGGTTTACTGGATATAGCATGTAAAAAAGCGCTGTATTGTTGGATGCTGGATCGAGAAATTGCAATCTCTACATGCGAGTCGTCGCAGGGATCTTCGAGCACTCGCGTGTAATGAATTTGGTACCGCTTCAATAATCTGTGGTGTGCGAACAGTTCTGACACTGCTAGTTTTTTTTTGTGATGTTGAAGCACTACTTTTAAAGTTCCTAACCCAAGTCTTGCAACTTGATCTTTTGAACGGAGCGGTAAATTCTAGTGTCAACGAAATGCTTGTTGTACACGCACAAAACTTTCACCATTTTTGTAATAAGCTTTCACAGCAAATGCGCGTTGTTCACAAGACCATGCCTCCATGATAACTAAACTTCCCACTCTCTAGATTGACAACGTTTACGTCGCAAGCCCGCGGCTCCTCTATTTTATCGTCAGCAGCGTTGTCAAATCGTACTGTTTCACTGAATCACCCTTTATCTATCGAAACACTTTAAAACTGTTGATAAATTTAATTAAAGAAGTAAAAGTAAAAAATCTTAAAACAGCATCTAAAACCTCCCACTCCGTCTTCACATTATAAGAAAAGTTGTGAAAAAAGTTATACAACTTTCTGTGAAGCAAATGGAATTGATTCCTTGTCATTCTCTTTTCAATCCACACACATACTCTAATAATTTTCTTTATTTTCATGATACTTTACGACATTTAAGTTTGCGGTTGTTTGTTTCGCAGGATATTCTTAAAAGTTTTTATTACTCATATCTCCTTCTATAAAAATCAAAATTGCATTATATTTTATATTCATACTGATGGCCAAAAAAATGCAACACCTAGAACCTAGAAGGACAAATATTTTTTATGGAAGTGTATGTACCGGGTGTCCCAATAAGAATGGCTCTCGGCCATATCTCAGGAACCGTTTATAGTACAGCTTTGAGAAAAAATATTTATAACAAAAGTTGCCTCGGGAAAAGTCTGGAAATTATTTTCATAATTGTAGGTCCACCGCTAGAGGGCGTAATTGAATATCAAAAATTAAAAAATCAAAATTTTACAAAATTTGCCTAATGAAAGGGCACTGAAAATCCAATCATCGTATTCTTCATAAAATTCTGCGCATATTTGATTTCACAAGTTTAAGTCTACCTTTGCAAATAAGAGGTGGGAGTGAGTGGGGAACCTTCTTATGAAAAAATGGCTGCTAAAGTCCGGTTCTGCTAAAAAGAATTTTGCATACTTGGTCTTGTTGAAAACAGCTCTTTTTCGTCAATGTAAGAGTCTTATTTTCGTAATAGCCTAATGAGTAATATGCAAGCTAGGAGGCGTTATTTAATTATTTTCAGACATATTTTCAACAATTGTTCGAAAGTACTTATAAAACTACCAAAAATGTGGTTATTTTGTTGAAAAATTAACATATTCACTCGCACATAACTCGAAAAGTATTGACTTAGTGAAAAAACTGTATAGAACAAAAGTTGCTTAGAATTATTTAGTTTATCCACTTCCGGGCTTATTTTAAAGATTTCTTTTTTCACACCCGAAAAGGGGTGAAACTCACTCCCAGGGTAAAAGCACACATCGGCACAATATCACTTGTTTTCTTTGATATATTGGCTACGTGTATGCCAAATTTGATGTCAGTCTAAGTGGTTTTTTAAGTTTAGAGCAAAAACCGTGAGTAAACGTACTATAAACCGTTATTTTTGCAATAATTTATTAATAGCAAAGTCGGAAAGTGGTTTAAGCTATCATGATTAGTGGCAATTGATTTGGCGTATAAATATACTATGAAAAAGACTACAAATTTGCTGTAGATAGCGCATTATTTCGAGCTTTTCGGCGAATAAACAATTATTTTGTTATCAACAAAATAAGAACATATTTTGACTAATCGCGATTAGTCGCATTCGATTAACCCTTAAACGCCCAACCTTTTTTAGGTTCCATGTACGCCCAAGGGTGGGTAAAAAATGTGAACCTCTAAAATAGCTAACATCGTTATTGGGAGTTGTTGGAAATGGATTAAACTTAAGAATCTTATGCTTAATAAACACAGCATCTTCTAAAATATTAATATAAACAATTTACAAACCTTACAACAAAATTACAATGAACAACAAAATTAACATACCAGTAAAAGCCATTAATTCAGATTTGTCGATTTTCTCCACATTCTTTCTTTCAGCCTCCTCATTGGCGGATAATTATGTCGATAATGTAATTATATGTCGATAATTATATGGATTATGTTCCTACTAATGAGAAATTATAGAGGAACCTTTAGTAACAAGTTTTACCAAGGGTGTACTTTTTATGCCCACCCACATTTAACTCAAGATATTACTTTTATTTTCAAAAATATCGGTAAAACCAAATTAACATTCGATAAAGGGCTGTATTTTAACAATAAATAATTTTTGAAAAATTTAACACGTAATAAATATGTTACAAGGGAATACGCATTAGGTGAACATTTTTTACCCACCCTTGGGCGTTTAAGGGTTAAGCGACCAAGAGAAGACACCAAGAAATACGCCAGAGAAGACCTTAACGCTATTAATTTCTTTACAGGACTTCTAATAATACCTGAAAAATACCTAATTTATGGTGCGGAAGCCCAAATATGGTGCGTTTAATAACAATTAAACGCACCGTATTTGGGCTTCCAGACCACTTCCATTGGATTCAGCGATCCAAAGTACCTCTAATACCACGGGACCCCCTATGTTGCGACTAGACTATTTCTCATTATGTGTCCCATGTAGCTAACTTTTCTAACTTAATCTTTAGCAGCTCCCTATCTGTACCTATTTTCCTTGGATTTCGTTGGTGGTGTGGGTCAAAATTACTAAAAATTACAAAAAAACTTAAGTTAAATACACACTTTCTTATCTTTTTTGATTTTTCAAAAAAAAACTTCAGTTAAAGAAAATATAGCGAGGTAAAAACTTGATCACATTATATATTTCCAGACTTACAAAGAAATAATTTTGATCCAAATATATAACCGTATACAAAGTGTTGCTTGCTTTTTTGGCCATCAGAATTCGACGGGTTTTTGACAAAACATCGTAAGCATCAATTTTCCGAAAATGGGATTTTTATCTTAAATAGTTCCTTACGATAGTATACAGCTGATTAAAAATTATTTTTTCCTAATAACATCCGAATTGTCTAAAATTGAATTTAATGTTTATCGTAACCACCGCATTTCAAACTCATTTTGTGCCTATGGTATCGTAAACGCCAAGGTAGTACCGACAGTTGATGGTAAGCGCCATCAATCTTGTCGTTTACGTTTGGATATTTTGCCGCTTACGATAAGATTCAATGACCAAAATGACCGTTAGGATTACTCAGTGTTATCTTAAATGTGTTAAAATTCAGTGAAAATTTTATTTCGCTCCAACAATTTAAAACGAAAATAGTGGTAGTTTTTATAAATCCTTTTATTCAATAGATGCGGTAAGTTTTTAATACTTGTTTTTATGGTTTATTGTCTTTTTCATAGAATTTGAAGTCTAATTTACTAATTTGGTAATGACGTAACCTATGGTTTTTAGTTGTTCTTGTGCACATATCATAAATATTATATTTGCAACAAAAATATATCAACTTAGTAGTAAATATATCAACGTAGTAAGTTCACTGAAACCTGAAACAAATGTAGGGGAGTCAATATAGAACGAACATTGAAACATAGTTTTTAATTCCAAACTTTTTTATTAACAATTTTCGATATTGTGAAATATAAAGCTACTTTACTCTTGAACAAGATTCACATTTTTTGACATACCTCGTATGAAATTAATGAAATTTAATATCTGATAAGTAGTTTTTTTAAACTAATAATAAAAATTAATCAATAGGTTCCAAGTTATGCAGACATACTGTGTAAGAGCTCAAAAACAATTACATTTGTACATTTTTAAGCTTGTTATTATTTAGGTAAGTTGTAGGTACAGAAAAAGGTTTTGATGACTTTGTACAAACATTTTTTTACCTGATATTTTTCGGTTATTGTATTACCTACATTTGTTTTATCTTTCTTAATTTTCTCAAAAAGATGTTGATTATTTCATATCTAACGCAAAATAATTTAGTGCAGTTTAAAGATTACATCTTAAGCTTTAAAAAGCACATAAACCTATGTCGGAAACATGTCATACCACAGGAGTTTGTGCAAGAATATGAAGAGTTAAGTTACAAAAGTGAAATTCCTGACACATTGGCAGAAACTGATGAAGAAGATCAGAGTGTCACATATTAATATATGTATTAAATTTTATTTTTCTTTGTCGATTTTTGTCATGAGTCATGAATAATATTTTTCCTCTTAAGATACTTACGTTATTTATGAATATTCATTTATAAATTGTTACCTTAAAACTATCGATGTTTATCTTAAGCGACAAGCTTCAACTAAAATTTACACAGACAAGGTCTCACAAAGTATCGTATGCTACATAATTTAATTAAAGAATGTTATATGTATTACAGTTTTTTTTCTTTAATTATTATCTTTTTTTATGTACTAATTTATCACAGTTTCAAAATTTTAATTATATTAACCGAAAAGTCGGTAGAAGAAAAAGTCGTCTCCTGTAAAATTTGCGTTTTGTCGGTTACGATGTTTTGTCAAAAAGCCATCAATATCATTTGATTTGAAGTAATAAAGACCAAGTAATATGTATGTTATTTAGAAATGCATTATACAGGATGTAACAAAAAGGCAGGTCATAAATTAAATTGCATATTCTGGGACCAAAAATAATTCGATTAAACCCAGCTTACCTTTGAACAAATGTGCAAATAAACAAATAAATAAAGGTACAGCTCTTTGACATTACAAAATTATAATCGATTTTTTCCAATATATCGAAAACTACATATTAATAATATGTAAGCACTACGAGCCTAGTAGGGCCATGGCTTGATGTACTATTCTTTTCCACTCCCTTTTTTCAGTCGCTTCTCTTTCCCAGTTCCTTACGTTAATTCTTCTCATATCTTCTCTAACTCCATTACTCCATCGTGACCTCGGTCTTCCTCTTCGTCTTTTCCCTGCCAATGCACTAGATAGTACCATTCTGGGAATTCTAGATGGAATCATCCTCTGCACATGGCCCAACCATCTAAGTCTTTGCGCCTTAATTACTGCTAGTATGTTAGGATCTTGATAGAGCTCAGTTAGTTCCTTATTTGTTCTTCTTACCCATAGTCCATTTAAATTTTTCTCACCGAAGATTTTGCGCAGTATTTTCCTCTCCCAAACTAATAACAACTCTTGATGTTTTTTTGTTGTGACCCATGTTTCAGAAGCATACGTTACTATCGGCCTTATTACGTTTTGTAAGTTCTTAGTTTTGCTCTTCGTGATATATTTTTACTGCTTAAAAACCCATTAAGAGCAAATATAGCGCGGTTGCCCGACATAATTCTCTTTTGTATTTCTTCTTCACAGTTAGGATCTCTTGTGAAGACAGTTCCTAAGTACTCAAATCTCTCAACTTCTTCGAATTTATACTGTGTTCCATTCGCTGTTGTCATCGTTATGTATTGCCCCCGAACGAATTGCTTATTTGTCCATTCCATATACTTTGTTTTTGCTTCATTTATATACAATCCTTTGGTTTCTGCCCTCTCCTCGAGTTTCATGACTGTTTCGATAAGTTCTATTTTGCTCCTAGCCAAGATTACCAAATCGTCTGCGAATGCCAAGCACTGATGTTTTTTGTGGTAGATCAGACCTGTTCTATTAATGTTTGCTTCTTGTATAACCTTTTCTAGTAATATGCTAAACATTATAGACGATAATGGATCACCCTGCCGCACTCCTTGTTTGACCTCAAAGCTTTCTGTTATAGTATTGTTTATCTTGACTTTATTCATTGTTCTTTGGAGAGTTAGTTTTATAATTCTAATAAGCTTTGGAGAAACGTCCATGTCTTGCAATACTGTGAATAACTCGCTTCTTTTCACTCGATCGAAAGCCTGTTTAAAGTCAATGAAAAGAACCATGGTGTCTTTATTATATTCGTAACTTTCAGCCTGTATTTCTCGTAGTGTGAAGACCTGATCCACAGTACTTCTGCCTTTTCTGAACCCACTTTGATATTCTCCTATGCTTTTATCAACCTTCGTTGTTAATCTGTTTTTAATATGCATAGCTAATATTTTATACGTTATGTTTAGCAGCGCTATGCCTCGATAATTCTGACAATCAGCCATATTTCCTTTTTTGTGAATAGGACACAGTATTGCTTCTGTCCATTCCTCAGGTAGTATTTCTTGTTCCCTTATATTATTAATTAGTTTATGGATTTTCTCTACTAACTGATTTCCTCCAAATTTAATCATTTCAGCCGTTAGGCCGTCGCTTCCTGGGCTTTTGTTCATTTTTAATTTATCGATGATATTCTGAATTTCGCTTATAGTCGGAGCCTGCTCTTCACCCTGTTGATTTTGTATTTCATTTACTAGATCCTCTGTTTCCTCGTTATTATCGTCTGTCTTTTCAGGTCCATTTAGAAGCTCATAAAAGTACTGCTTCCAGCGTTCTAATATCTCTGGTTCACCCATAATCATTTCTCCATTTTTGTCTTTATAATGTACAGTTTTCGGTTGGTGCCCTCGTTTCTCATTTTTTATCCCTTGGTACAGGTTCCTTATTTGATTATTTTTGTAACTTTCCTCTATATTTTTCAGTTTAGCTTCATAATGTTTCCTTTTTTTTCTCGTAGTATTTTTTTGGTTCTATTTCTTTGTTTAGTGTAATTTTCCTGCGCTTCTCTTGTTCCTTGAGTTATCATTTTTAATCGTAGCTTGGCCCGTTCTTCCAATGATTGTTCACATTCTTCATCAAACCATTCTTTTTGTTTTTTCTTTTTGTTGTCATTGGTGCTGGAAATATTTGCTGCTTCTTTAATTACATCTTTTAATGTTCCCCACATGCATTCTACATTCCTTTCAACCACTATGCTCTCTAATTTGTTGTTAATAATTTGTCCATACAACGTTTGCTCACATTCTGTCTGTAATCTAATTGGTTTGTTTCTTTCGTATTTTAATCTCTTTTTGTTTCGAAGAGTTGGTACTAATTGTTTCATCCATATTCCGACCAAATAGTGGTCTGAGTCCATATCAGGTCCTCTATATGTTCTCAGCTTTGTTATGCAATGTTCTTCGTTTTTCTCAACTAAAACATGGTCGATCTGGTTGACTGTACGGCCGTCTGGAGATTTCCATGTTCCCTTATAAATGTCCTTTCGTTGGTGGTACGTACTTTTTATTATAAGTCCCTTTTCTTTGGCAAAATCTACCAGGAAATATCCATTTTCGTTAGTCTCTGGATGTAAACTGTGCTTGCCTATAGTGGGCATTAATATTTCTTCTCTGCCTATTTTGGCATTAGCGTCTCCTAAAATGATTTTCATATCATACCTGGGTATAGCCTCATATACTTCATCCAATTTGCTATAAAATTGCTCTTTCAGATCCATTCTTTTTTCCTCCGAGGGTGCATGTATATTAACAAATGTTATTTTTTGGTATTTACCTTTTAATCTGAGAGTGCACATCCTGTCCGAAATTGCTTTAAAGTCTGAAACAAATTCTTTCAATTTTTTACTTATTATAAAACCTGTACCCAGCAGTCTGTTAGTGCCTCCGCTATTGAAAAATATGTAGTCGTCTATTTCCTGGCTACCCTGCCCCAATTGTTTTGTCTCTTGTAAAGCTACTAGATCAAACTTACATTTCTTAACTTCGTTTATTAAATGCTTCAGCTTTCCTTCCTGATAGGATCCTCTTATATTCCAAGTTGCTGCTTTTACCATTTCTTCTGTTATTTTATTAATTTGTTTTTTGATTTCCTTTTTTTGTGTCCGTGTTCCCTGCGGTGTCGTCTGTGTTGATCCATCTTCGTCTGCATCTAATTCTAGTTTTTTGAGATGTCTTCTTTTATTTTTTCCAATTGCCCGCTTTCTTTGTTCCATTTCCATAGTTCATTGTTTACTATTAATCTCTGGTACCCTATTTTTGTGATTTTTCCTTTGTTTCGCTGCTCTCTAGCCATTATTCTAATTTTGGCTTGTATTTCCCTTTCGTCTTTTGTTAGATCATCATTTACATATATTTTGTCCCTTAGCTGGTTAAGCTTCATTTTATTTTGCATTACTTTTGACTTTTCGTATTTATTATCCAACTCTACTAGACATGTTGTGTCTCCCAGCTTTCTTGCATCGTTTACCCTTACTTTAACTCCCATTTCTTTGTCTATGAAACTTTCTACTTTATTCTTTAGTATATTGGGATTGTCCGTGTCAATTGGAAGTCCTTGAATCACAATGTTTCTTTTTCGTTTTTCTCCTTCTAATTTTTGTAATCTTATATTCGTATTACTTAATTGGTATTGCAGTTGATTTATCTCTTTAATAGCTTTTTCATTAGCTAGTTTTAGTTCTCCTATTTCTCTTCTATACTCCTTTTGTTCTTCTTTGAGCTCTTTTAGTTCTTCAGTTAGCATATTCATGGTTTCCGCCTGCTTTTTCTGTTGATTTTTTATTTCCTTTGTATCCTCAGCCAGTCCTTTTAGCAAATCCATCATTTGGGCTAGCATTTCTGGGTTTGAATCAACCCGTTTTTTTGGTGATCTATAGGTTTTTTGGAATTTTTGAATACATCATCCCAAGTTCCTGCTTTTCTTTTCCTCCCTCTGAATACGTATCATCTGAGTCTGTCATATTTATAAGATTTCACTTGTCTTGATGTTGCCCTAGCTTCGCGATAATATTCTTTGCACCGCGATAGGGGATGATATCCAGTTCAACCCTTTAGAAATATCAACCCCTCTCAGTGCAATCAGCTTCTCTCTAAACTTTATTAAGTTACGCTTTCCAATGATTATTCGCTTTAATTGAGGTTTGGCAACACCGCTTTATATTCCAACTGGACTTCAGCTGTAGAACTAGCTGTTTTATTTATCTTATAAATATAACCTTACTTGTTTTTCTTATTGTCAGTATTGTTTTTAACGCCGAATATCACTTTTTCGCAGTGGATTTACAGTTATTTTATTGATCTTCACTTTATAATCACCTGGTACTGTCAGTTAACATTTAATTTTCGCAACAATTCTCAAAATTTTCGGGTTTATCGTTGGCGAAAAATCAAACACTTTAACACTTTCAATGCCACGTTGCCAATCATTACTTGATCACATTATATATTTCCAGACTTACAAAGAAATAATTTTGATCCAAATATATAACCGTATACAAAGTGTTGCTTGCTTTTTTGGCCATCAGAATATCATTTGATTTGAAGTAATAAAGACCAAGTAATATGTATGTTATTTAGAAATGCATTATACAGGATGTAACAAAAAGGCAGGTCATAAATTAAATTGCATATTCTGGGACCATAAATAGTTGGATTAAACCCAGCTTACCTTTGAACAAGTGTGCAAATAAACAAAGGTACAGCCCTTTGACATTACAAAATGATAATCGATTTTTTCCAATATATCGAAAACTACATATTAGAAATGTTTTATTGAAAATGGACATGTGTTATTCTTATGGCAGGTACATCTTAAAAAAATAACAATGAAATTCGTACACTCCATAAAAATTTTATGGGGGTTTTATTCCCTCAAACCAGTGGTGGGCAAAGTGCGGCTCCAGAGCTGCATGAGGATCTTTGGCTCCTTAATTGCGGCTCTGGCACAAATATCCACGGAAAGCGCAATATTTTCATTAAAAAAACTTGGTAAGAAAAAATTACATAATATTATTCCGATAAATTAGCTTTTATCAAACTTGCAAACTTTAGCTTTGTCAAAAATCCTCTTAATGCTAGGATAACCGAGTTGAAAATTGGTACCAATTGGCATTGGTAGCTTTGAAATACAATTAAATACATTTAAAAAAAAAACAAGAAGGTATGGCGTTCTAAATTCGAGCGTGTTTATGTTGGATTGGAAACGTTGGAGAAGAAAAAATGTGATCTTAGTTCACAACACAAGTTGTACACAACCTGTAAAAGAAAACATGATCATTTTCAACGCTTGGAATAGGATTTCTGATTTTTATGATCAGTCTAAAAAGCTCAAATTTGCTGTTTTTCAGTTCTACGTGTCAAAATTTAAAACAAAAATTGGAATTTGCGCCAAAAATTTTGTAACAAATACCAATACAAATGATAAGAACGGAAGATATCGCCAAAAAACGGAAAAACACGTTTTAATTTTTTGGGGGGTTGTGTATGGGGCTAGGAATCTAAAAATTTTTTTGGTCGAATACTTTTTGACGTGGAACGGCAGTATTTTTGGAATATCCTTGGGGCATTTTTTTCCATCTTTATATCATTTCTAACAAAAGTTGCCTCGGGAAAAGCCTGAAAATTATTTTCATAATTGTAGGTCCACCGCTAGAGGGCGTAACTGAATATCAAAAATTAAAAAATCAAAATTTTACAAAATATATTTGATTTCACAAGTTTAAGTCTACCTTTGCAAATAAGAGGTGGAGGTGAGTGGGAACCTTCTTATGAAAAAATGACTGTAAGTCCGGTTCTACTAAATCGAATTTTGCATATTTGGTCTTGTTGAAATCAGCGCTTTTTCGTCAATGTAAGTGTCTTATTTTCGGTATAGCCTAATAAGAGTAATATGCAAGCTAGGAGGCGCTATTTAATTATTTTAAGGAATCTAGGTTTCTTTGGAAAATATTAAATACAAGTATGCATTTTTAATCCTGTATTACAAAATAAGACCAAATTAGCAACATAATACCGAAAACCATGTCGATGCCTTTTTTCTAGCTCGAGATATCTTCAGAAACGTGTAAATTTTAAACAACTGTTAATGTCACCGGTAAACGAAGTTAAGGAAATGTAGTGTGCTATGGGAAAAACAAAGAAACATTTTCCAGATCTAAACGTATATAATTAATTAAAACAACAATAAGACAAACAACACTATAAAATATAATAAAGAAATAAAAGCCACTACTTAGTGACGACCTAAATGTTCAAATTTTTGCCCATCATTTTCGATGCAAGCATTTACTCTTTCAAGAGTATATTGAACAGCAGTCTCAATTTCTGCTTTCGCAATGCTTTGAATGGCGTTTCGTATTCTCTAGATTCTAGATCATGTTTTCTCGAGTAGTGGGCCTAGCGGCAAAAACAAGGTCTTTTATCCTTTCCCATAAATAAAAGTCTAAAACAGTTAAACCTGTTGCTATTCAATCTATTCTTGAAAGAGTAAATGCTTGCATCGAAAATTATGAGCAACAATTTGAACATTTAGGCAGTCACTAAGACTAAGTAAGTACTTGCTTTTATTTCTTTGTTATATTTTATAGTGTTGTTTGTCTAATTGTTGTTTTAATTAATTATATACGTTTACATCTGGAAAATGTTTATTTGTTTTTTCCATAGCACACTACTTTTCCTTTACCTCGTTTAATCGGTGACAGTAACAGTTATGTTTAGAATCTACATATTTCTTAAAATATCTAGAGATAGAAAAAAGATATCGGCATGCGGTTTTCGGTATTATGTTGCTAATTTTGTCTTATTTTATAATACAGGATTAAAAATGCATACTTGTATTTAATATTTTCCAAAGAAAACATTTCTGAAAATAATTAAATAACGCCTCCTAGCATATTACTTATTAGGCTTTTTCGAAAATAAGACATTTACATTGACGAAAAAGGGCTTATTTCAACAAGACCAAGTATGCAAAATTCGATTTAGCAGAACCGGACTTACAGTCATTTTTTCATAAGAAGGTTCCCACTCACCCCCACCTGTTATTTGCAAAGGTAGACTTAAACTTGTGAAATCAAATATGCGCAGAATTTTAGGAAGAATACGATGATTGGATTTACAGTGCCCTTTCATTAGGTAAATTTTGTAACATTTTGATTTTTTATTTTTGTTATTCAATTACGCCCTCTAGCGGTGGACCTACAATTATGAAAATAATTTCCAGGCTTTTCACGAGGCAAATTTTGTTATAAATATTTTTTCTGAATGCTGTACTATAAACGGTTCCTGAGATATGGTCGAGAGCCATTCTTATTGGGACACCCGGTACTACTTATTTAGTGTAATAAAAGTTTACTGAACAAGCCAACAAGCAGATTTGGCTCCAAACTTTTTTTTAATTGTGGTAATGCTCATATTTGGCTCTTTGTCTAATAGTTTGCCGACCACTGCCCCTAACGATAAGGTTTGAGCGTAAGCACTTCCGAAAAATTTGACCAATAATTACACTTCAGTAGTTAGTGAGTTAATTCGTAGATCTATCAAAATAAACAGGCTGTGGCTCGGCAAGGGTGGCTCGGCCACTTAGAGAGAATGAATGAGGTGGAGTTCTCGAAACACATTTATAGACAGAGACCGGATGGAGTGAGGAGAAAAGGCAGGCCCAGAGTACGATTTAAGGACCAGGTGCGAGTGTTGGGAGTGCGAAATTGGAAAACCAAGGCGAAGGATAGGAAGGAATGGAAGCTGATTCTGGAACAAGCCAATACCCACCATGGGTTGTAGACCAATGATGATGATGATACTTCACTAGTGCCCAATAAGATGCGTTAGAAAATAATAAGCCACATCCTGTGTCCATGTGGACAATACTGGGAGTGTCACAATACCAGGAAGAGTATATACCGGTTTCGGGGATTTTTCCCCTTATCAGTAGTCCCATATCCTCTTCTCTTCAATGCAACCAGGTACCTCGATCTGTGCCTTCCCAGATTGCAAAGAAAGAAATCTTACGGATACCGTAGCGACATCTGCTAAGAAACAAACTAAGTTCTCAATCCAGTAGTACAGAAGACGACAATAAATATCGTTCTCATACCACTAGATTGACAACCGATGGAAACTATCTGGTTACTACCTCTGCGACTTTCAAAAATTAAAAACCGTATGGGTGCCGAGACGAACATTAAAATGAGGGGATTTTAAACAAGTCACGTCCCATCTGCTCAGCGTAGTAAAGTTCCAACGAGAAGGTTTCCTAATTACTCCACAAAAGAGTAAATGAATTAAAAATGTATAAACATATTTAATGTCTTTACAACCTGAAAATGTAGCAGCATTATACTCTAGTTAAATCGGAGAGTGCAGGAAGAGTATATACCGGTTTCAGGGATTTTTCCCCCATCAGTAGTCCCATATCCTCTTCTATCCAATTCAACCAGGTACCTCGATATGTGCCTTCCCAGATTGCAAAGACAGAAATGTCACGGAAATCGTAGCGACATCTGCTAAGAAACAAACTAAGTTCTCAATCCAGTAGTACAGAAAACGACAATAAATATCGTTCTCATACCACTAGATTGACAACAGATGGAAACACTCTGGTTACTACCTCCGCGACTTTCAAAAATTATAAACCATATGGGTGCCGAGACGAACATTAAAATGAGGGAATTTTAAACAATTCACGCCCATCTGCTCACCGTGGTAAAGTTCCAACGAGAACGTTTCCTAATTACTCCACAAAAGGGTAAATGAATTAAAAATGTATAAAAATTTTCAATTTCTTTGCAACCTGAAAATGCAGCAGCATTATACATTTATACGTTATATGTTTATACATTTTTAATTCATTTACTCTTTTGTGGAGTACTTAGGAAACCTTCTCGTTGGAACTTTACCACGCTGAGCAGATGAGACATGAATTATTTAAAATTTCCTCATCTTAATATTCGTCTCGGCACCCGTATGGCTTATAATTTTTGAAAGTCGTGGAGGTAGCAACCAGAGAGTTTCCATCTGTTGTCAATCTAGTGGTATGAGAACGATATTTATTATCGTTTTCTGTACTACTGGATTGAGAATTTAGTTTGACAAATGTTTATCTTTATTTCTATGATGCACGCCAACCTCGCCGTAGAATTACTCTCCAGACCCCAAAAATTCGTCTGTTCCAATTGACATCATATTAACTTTACTTATGTAAGTTAGGTTCAATCGAACAATTTTTGGTCCCAGAATATGTGATTTCATTTATGACCTATATTTTTGTTACACCCTGTATTGAATATTGTGTTTTCTAGTTCCTCCAAATATAGACGACTCTTTGAGCAGCAGCGATGCGATCGTGAGGGAAGGCTCCAACGAAACGTTAACTTGTAAAGCCACCGGATTTCCTACACCTAGCGTTAAATGGAAGAGGGACGATAATACCAAAATTACCATAAATAAAACTCTTCAAGGTAAGCCTTATAAATTATGTTTTTCTTTCGCGGTTACACTGAATATTCTTTAAGTTTAATATATAAAGCAAGTCAGTATTGACTCACGGACAAATCTTACATTATAGTATGATTGTACATCTTTTTTATATTGAAACTTAATAGTCTACTTAATGATGTTTACACTGGCGTAGCGTAGTGGGGGTGGCCTGCCCCGGGCAGCACTTTTTAGGGGGGTGGCAAATTTAACAATAAATAATAAAAATATTTTGTAAATATTTAAACTATTTTATACTTTTATCGCAACTACAAATTTGGACCGATTGAAAGGAGCACGGAATTTTTCATTACTTATTTTGTGACGAATTCGGGGAATTCCTTTTCTTTGAATGATATTTTCTAGCGACTGGCAACAACGTCTATACCACAGTATATAGATAGTCGAGGCATTGAAGCACAAAAAAAGGCCTTACTGTCGACTTTTGGCACAGTAAGACGGATTTTAATGCAGTTTGGTGCGTTGGATTCGTGAGAATGTCAGGAAATTTTGTGAACTAATGTAATGAATAAGAAATCTCAAATTGCAGTTGTACATAAGAAAAATGCATTTCAAAAGTGCATTTTGAAATAGTGGGAAAAATTGACTCAATTTTCTTAATCGGGGGGTTTTTGGGGTCGCTGAAAACGAATATGAGGTCGGCGAGAGTGTGCAAACTACCTGGTGCCTGCAGCGGGTGTAATAAACGTCTTCCTCTGGAGTATTGTGGTAATTTATCATATAATTGGCTTAAAATCATTACTCAGGGGTTTTTGGGGTAGCTGAAAATGAATATGAGGTCGGCGAGAGTGTGCAAACTACCTGGTACATGCAGCAGGTGTATTAAATGTCTTCTAAAAAAGCTAAAATAGTGGTTGTTGTTGCCGAAGATACCGATATCCTCGTTTTGGTTACTGCTCTTACACCACATAATATTGATATTTATTTCTTGAAACCCGCTCGACCTAATAGTGCAGAAGAATTATACTCTTCGAAGGGTCTGGAACATTTACCTGCAATTGCAGAAAACATTTTATTGCTTCATGCTATCACAGGGTGTGATACAGTATCGGCAACTTATTATCAAAGAAAAGCTAAATTTTTTAATACTTTTCAAAAGTATGCAGATCTTGCGGTACACGCAAAATAGTTTACAGAAAAGGATGTACCCCTTAATGAAATTATTGACCAAGGCTGCCAACTTCATATGGCTATGTACAATGCCCCGATAAGTTTCAGGAAACCGAATATTCCTGAGCAGTTTAAACTGAGTAATATCCAATTAGCTGAAACTTACCGATACAGAATATACTTAATGGCTATTGCCAAAAATTAAAAGATTGTCATTGGAAAAATGCTTTCATCTGTTGATGCATTTACCCAGCATTTAAAAAGGGTATATTTACAAATACAAATTTAGCTGCATGGAGAGGACAGTAACATGAACCCAACCGATTGGAGATGGGAATTACAAAATAATGTATTAATTCCAGTTAGAATGACTCAGACACCTGGTCCTCCAAACATTTTATATTTAATATTCTGTAGTTGCAAGTCAGACTGCGGCAACTCATACGGGTACAGGAAGCATGGGTTAGTTTGTAATTTAACCTGCAAAAATTGTGCAGGCTCTGATTGCACAATTATTGCATTGGACTCGAGAGAGGAAGGCAATAACGAAGAAGATGATAATGATGAAGAAAATGAATTTTAAAGATAAATTACGATAAATTTTGTACAATGAACTTTTTTAACCGTAAATATATTATAATAATAAAAATTTATGTTTATTTATAATAAAAATACCACCCTTTTCGATCACTATAGTTACATCGAAGAAAATAGATTACCCCAAAAACCCCCCGAGTAACGAGTTTAAACTAATTATATGATAAATTACCATAATACTCCAGAAGAAGACGTTTATTACACCTGCTGCATGCACCAGGTAGTTTGCACACTCTCGCCGACCTCATATTCATTTTCAGCGACCCCAAAAACCCCCGAGTAAGAAAATTGAGTCAATTTTTCCCACTATTTCAAAATGCACTTTTGAAATGCATTTTTCTTATGCACAAATGCAATTTGAGATTTCTTATTCATTACATTAGTTCACAAAATTTCCTGAAATTCTCACGAATCCAACGCACCAATCCGCATTAAAATCCGTCTTACTGCAAAAAAATCGACACTTCAATCCTTCAATGCCTCGACTAAGGCCGATGTCAGATTATGCGTTTTCGCCGCATCCGGTGAAAACGCATAGTGTGACAGATCGGTCCGGTTGCGTTGGAAACGGATACGTTTTGAGTCATCGGTAAGCGCTTACAAACTGCACCAGACTAAACGCATAGTGTGACAGGTCGGTCCGGTTGCGTTGGAAACGGATGCGTTTTCACCGCATCCGGTCAAAACGCATAATGTGGCATCGGCCTAAGAGGTTCCACAGTAAAATCACTCCTCTGTCGGCGCTTTGATCTCAAAAAGTAATACCGGCAGTACGCAATTGGTAATTCACCAGTGGTGGATGCGGGTTTCCCTGTTAAAATCCGTACAGTAAAACCAATTTGTCTGCAACCGTGAGGAGAAGAGATGACAGACGTTCGTTTATGCGGTGCAAGTGACCTTGAGGGTTTTTGTTAACTGTGTTTACCTGTACGTTTCTATGCGACTAGCAATGCGAGAGTGGGGCAAAAGCGACTAAGAACATTGCGCGGTCGCCATGCGCGACTACAGATTTTACTTCCAATTTTTCGGAGAGTGGTTCTACTGTCCCTCTTTATACTGTGGTCTATACTGACTTGTGGGAATCCCCCGTTTATGACTAACAATCAGCGAGAATGACTTATATTACATACATCGGCAATTTTTACTACCCTGCACGTTATTCAGTTCGTGGAACAAAGAAAACACTGAATTGTTTGAATACGAATTGCAAGAAAAAATTGTTCAACTCTGCAGTCAGGTAGGGCCAGGTGAATGCAATGAGACTTGCATTGTATGATCCGATTTATCACTGCAGAAGGGTGGTTTGTTCGAACATTTAATTGGTTAGAGTTTTTTTAATGCCTTTAATTTTAATTTAATGATTAATAATAAATTTTTCAGTTGGTTGTTTCCTTATATTTTTTAGAATTGGTTAACTTAATTGCAAAATACGATCCTGTACTGCAAGTCTAAAATGTGTGGCAAAATTTCAATCACTTATATGTCACCACAAATAAAAAACGAATTTATTGCCATTTTGGGAAATAATAAAAAAAGGCTAAGTATTATTCAATTATATTCGACAGCAGTCCAGATCTTTCTCATAAAGATCAAACAAGTGAGGTAATAAGACACGTAGTACATAATTGAAAATCAGGAAGTAAAAGTAATGAAATCTTTTATAGATTTCATTGAAACTAGAGACAAAACTGCTGAAGGAATTTCAAAGATGATTTTGGACAAGGTTCAAGCTGATGGCCTAGATAAAAGCAACTGTAGAAGCCAAGCATATGATAATGCTGCTGTTATGACTGGAGAGTATTCAGGAGTTCAGCAAAGAATTCAAGAAATAAACCCTAAAGCTCAATTCGTACCTTGCTCAAATCATTCGTTAAACCTAGTTTGTTTACACGTTGCCTCAGTTGAGGTGGATTCAGTAATTTATTTCGGCACTTTAGAACGTTGCTATCCTTTTTTCCTCATCGACACATCGTTGGGAAGTTCTGATAGCAGCTACAGGCAAAAGCAAAAGGGTTCAAGACACGCGGAGGAGTGCAACAGGCGATGCCGTAAATGTGATATTACATCATTACAAAGACATTGTCGTCACTTTGGAAAAACTGACAGTGGCAGGTGAAAACTTATAACACTAAGACAGATGCAGGTGCTTTACTAGTTTCCATGCAGTCATTTTCCTTTCTTTGTTTTTGGGCCTGTGGCAACCGGTGCTACATGAAGCGAATGATGCACAAAAATATTTACAAACAAGGGGACTTGACATAAGATTGTGCGCTCAGAAAGTAAATGCTTTGTAGATGATATTGATAGAGAAAAGAGAGGAATGGGCAAATGACGCTGTAGGTTATGCAAAAAATATGTGTGAAGAACTTGGAATTTCTATAAAACCTCGGAGGCGCATAACAAGAAAGCATATTTTTGATAACGGAACTAGAGATGCTAACTTGTCTTGTGAAAATGAGTTGAGACGAAAGCTATTTTCTTCGTTAGATAGAGTTATTGTAGAAATTCGTGAGCGTTTTCAACAGCTACAGGATGTAACGGATAAGTTTGCTTATCTAACGCCGGCTATATTATTAGATCCAGTCAACACTGAATGTAATCTAGACTACGCGGTATGAAAGCCTTCGACTGCGGACTTTCGTTGCTGCTACAGACATCGAAAATAAATTGATTAATGCAGACTCACTTGAATTATTTAAATTTATTGTTAAATTCAAGCTAGAAGATACTCTGTCCAAAAATGTTCCGAATATTTTCACACTTGCTATAAGCAATGCCAGCTGTGAGAGGAGTTTTTCTGAGAAGTTTGATTAAAAATGATTTAAGATCGACAATGAGTACCTACTCTAAGACTAACTAATTTGGCTATTTTGTCTATTGCGCAAGAGGTGTGTGATGTGATAGACATTGACGGTGCAATAAAATACTTTGCTCTTAAAAAAAGTAGACGTATAAATTTTTAATTGAAGACGGAAATTTTGTGTTTAATTCTAACAAATACTCATATTACTTTTCAATAAAAATAAAAATACAACATTATAGTATCGTTCTAGTTCTAATTAAAAATTTTGTGCTCTGTGCGTAAAGCGAGTTAACTCCAAAAATGGTCGAAATTAGCCAATGCACTATCTGTACGTTAGAATTTGATATCTACATGTGTGTTTTTTTTTACTAAGTTAATGGCACTGGCATAGCCAAAAGGCCAGGTCTACATGTGTGTATAATTTGTCAAGTCCAATTCCATTCCTAAACTGAGATATACATTTTACACAAATGAAAAACAATCAATGTGTAAAGTGTGTTGTCCTGTGTAAGTCCTGAACTTAGACATATCATTCTTTACGCTAAATATTATTTAAGAAACAGGAAGGCTCAGTGTGTTAAGTCCCACAATTTTGTGATTTAACACACTGTACACTAATAAGTATTACGTTGACTCTTTGTACGCCGCGCGCCTTTAAAGCTGATTTGTCTATTTTACTAAAAGTCTTTGGAGAAAGTAGGAGATATATATAATTAGATATCTATTATTCAAAAGAAAAAATCATCTTCTTCGGGCCTAATCCAACCGAATGGAAAAGGAAATTTTAGAAAAACCTTTATAACTGAAGAAGAAAGGAATAAAGTAAATCATTTTTAATTGGATCCCAGCTTATGAAAGCCACTACTCAAGACAATATTGTGGGAAAAAATTTGTTTCTCCACATCTGACGATAGTGACACTATAATATGAAAAATAGTGACACTATAATATGAAGAACGTACCCTATCTGAAACCAATTCAAAACCGGTAAGCTATACTAAGTTTTGTGAGGAGTTTCACAACTTAAATTTAAAAATTAAAAAGCCTAAAGTAGATACCTGTTGAAAATGTGATAGGCTAGACATGCAACTTAAAATATGTTCTGAGAATGAAAACCAGGAGTTTTTAAAACAAAAAAAGACCACCTTGATAACCCGGAGTATGCGTATGAGTCTAAAAAGTTAGACAAAGAAAATTCAAAAGTTAGCTAATGATTCAACCAAAACTGTGACATTTGACATGCAGCAATGCCTTCCCACTCCACTCGTGCATAGTTCTACAGCCTTCTACAAATGCCAACTTTGAACTTTTAATCTAACAGTTTCCGACTACAGTGATGGCACAACTTACTGTTACCTTTTTCATGAAGGTGTAGCAGGCAGAGGTGCTAATGAAGTTGGTTCATGTGTGTACAAATTTATTTCTAAAGCTTTAAAGCCTGTTGTGAAAAGTTTGGCCATGTACTCAGATACATGTGGTGGTCAAAACAAGAATACTCATGTAGCAGCTAGGTGTATGGTAGCCCTGCAAAATTCTCCTAACTTGAAAGAGATTAATCATAAATTTTTTAGTACCTGGCCACACGCACATTGAGTGAGATACATCACACGCCCTTATTGAAAAAGAAAAACAGCTTCTGCTGGATGTTCCACCATCCTCATGATTGGGCTGAACTTATACAAAGCACTGGTAAGAAACGCCCTTTCGTGGTGAAGGATATGAATCAAGATAGCTTCTTTGAGCTACTAAGCTGCTAAAAACCGACCTTCAGCAGCGAAAAGATGATATTGTTGGAAACAATTTTAGCTGGGGAGATGTACAGTGGCTGAATTTTGTCAAAAACGAGCCTGGAACAATTTACTATAAGAATTCTTTAGACCTTAATCAACCGTTTTAATGCATTAGTTTCAAAAGAAGAGGTAAAGCAACCATTAGCAAAATGGACCCTACTTTACGTTACCCAGAACAAAATCCTATACCTAAGAAGAAAAAATGTCCTTAACCCGCTTCCATATATTTTACCAATTCTATAAAGATTTAATAACCTCAAATGAAGCAGAGGATACCTATACTGATGACATTCCTGATGAAGAAAATGAAGAGATAGTGCAACTAGACAAAAAAAGAAAGTAAATGTGAAAACCACGAAAAAATTGACAGTTGCCAAGAAAATAAATCAACGAAACAAACTGTCAGGAAGAAGGGAAAAAATGGAAATACTAAATAATAGAACTTAAAAAAATTATTGATGTGTTTTCCATATCAATTCTTGTTTATTTTTTATATTATTTTACTTACTTTGTATTATTACTTACTTGGTTTATGATGAATAAACACAAGTTTTTGTCCTGCAATGTTCTTGTATTATTATTTAATAAAACCTGCTACTTTGGTCTTAAGAATCCCCATTATTATTATTAAATATTATTTTTTATGCTTTTTGTAATAGTTAATGTTATATGTAAAGCGTGTTAAGTTCATGATATTTGTGCAAATTTTGTTAAGTCCATGTAAAAAAAAGATTATTATTTTTTTATAATACTTATATGGTTTGTTTATATTTATTGATTATGTTATTGAGAGAAATAAATATTTAATTGATCAAAAGTATTTAAAATAATTTTGAGGGATACATTCTTGTAAAAACTCGAAAAGTATATCTCGAACCTATTATTGCAAACTTTAAAGGCGTTTATCTCAAAACAGTGTTTTAGGACTTAACACTCTTTAAGCACAGAGCACAGAATTGATTTTATTTAATCTTGTCAATCGTCAAGGTGTACCAAATCTTAAGTAATAGGTACATACCTAAGTTATATCAGTGTATCTAATTGGTTAAAGTAAAAGAATTTTTGTATTAATAAACGTGATTGTAAAACTTAGATAAACTTTTTTATTTAGAATCTAACCTGTATAATGGAAAATAATAATGAGTATTCTCGCCGAAAATTTCTCTATACTTAATTAATGTATGTAATGTATGTGTAGTATACATTAAATTAAAATACCTAAATAAGAAGGCGGCAAAATTGTCTTCCGCCCCGGGCAGCCGACACTCACGCTACGCCACTGGATGTTTGCCCATAGTTAAAATACCAATGAAACAATTATAAAATATAATAAAATACCGGACGAATGGAGAACCAGCGAACTAATTCTACTATTCAAAAAAGGAGATAAAACAGCCAGGAAACTACAGAGATATCAACTTGTTACATAGGTACTACTCTAAAACTTACAACTAAAATTTTATAAGGACTAACGAATTACATGATAAGTTTAGCAGATAAATAACAGGATTTTCGTACTGGAAGATCGTGTACAGATACAATATTCGTCATAAAACAAATTACTGAGAAATCACTGGAGTGTAATAGACCAGCATTTCTGTGTCTGATTGACCTGAAGAAAGTATTTGACAGAGTAAGAAACAAAGATGTAATTTATTTTCTGTATAATAGAGAACTTCTTCTAAATATCGTAAAAACTATTGAAAACATCTACTAAAACAACAAAATGGAAGTCAGAATTGATGAACAACTTTCATCACCCATAAACATAGTTAGCGGAATAAGAGTTATTGAACCATATGCTCTTCAATTTAATCATGCATAAAAGCATCAAAAGTGTCAACAAAGGAGGAGGATACCGAATTGAGAACAAAAAAGTAAAAATACTCTTTTGCGCAGGTGACGAAATATCGATAGTCCAAGATAACGCTAGTATGCAAAGACTTATCCACAGATTTAATATAAGAGCAAAATAATTTAATAATGATAATCTCATCTCAACCTAATGCGCCAGAAAAATCATTGGGAAAGGCAACGGGAAACCACTCCAATTTTTTCTCCTGAGTAAAGTTAATATGGCGCAATCCAAACATAATCAGAGTATTACTGATCATGGATCTCGGAAACAAAGATCCGGCAGGGAAGGGCGCGCACCAGACTGTACCGCCTTCCCGGTCGTCTCCACACGAAACCCCTACAATTTAAAAAGTACGACAACTTTAAAAATGTCTAGCAGTACAATCAGATTAGCCACATGGAATTTTCAAAGTCTCTATGCATCAGACAAGCTAAGTAACTTAGTTCAAGAGGTTAAACGCTTACAAATTGGTATAATGGGCATCAGTGAGCTTCGCTGGCCTGGAGCGGGAACATGTGAACAAGATGAAGGCACACTATACTATTCTGGAAGTGTAGATGATGACGTACATCATAGGAATGGAGTTGACATATTTATAACAACCAAATTCAAGAAATATGTGAAAAATTTTGTACCTGTGAACGACAGACTAGCGATACTCTGTGCGATTTTCTCCACTGTATGTATGCAATTAATCGTCGACCTCCCTGATCTGAACCCGTTCTGTTATTCTCGTAATATGCATTCACTTCTCCCGATCTCCTTTTTTATATATAGGTAATATAGTATAATACCTGAGTTCCAATTGTCTGGTAGTGTGTTTTGTCCATATTTTGTTGTATTAGCTGGTTTATTTCTTTAAGTAATTCTCTTCGTTCGTATTTTATTCTACTGCTATTTCATCTTCTCCTGCTGCTTTTCCGTTTCCTAGGTTTTTAATATTTGCTTTTGTACTTCTTCCTCTGTGAAAATTTCTACTACGTCGTTATCTTGTATGTTCGGCCTTACTTCTTCATCGCAGTGTGTTTTCTTCATAGTGAATAGCATTTTTTCGTAATATTCTTTCCATATTCTGCTGATCTATTTGTCTTCAAATACGGTTTCTCCCTTATGGTTTTTTAGTTCTCTTGTTTTAATGATAAGGGGTATTTTTTGTTGCTCTAACTTTTTGGTTAAATTGTTTTATTTTATGGTTTTCTGTCTTTTCCTGTATCCTCCAACGAAACCAGTCATTTTCTTCTTTTTATTTGTTGAGTTGGCTTTGTTTCTCGCTATTTTGTATTCTTTCCTGTTTTGTTTTGACGGGTTGTAGATCCATGCCATTCTGGCGGAGTTTTTTGTGATATGCCTGTTTCGCAGTCTTAATCGTACGTAAATTACATATTCAAAGGTAAATTGAAAAGGATCTATAGGTCACAAATTAGCTAAAAGACCACTGGCGAAGCGTCCATGTAACCACTGTTACCATTGGTAACAGTTACAAATCTTGCAATAAATTTTTTATGACTGTTACGAAATAATTCCATTTATATTTTTTACCAACAGAAATATTTGTTAATATGTAGTACCTAATTCAGTAAATAGTCAAATAGACGCACGAAAATATTGGCGAGATATGTGAATCCATTGCACGTTATTATATGCTGTTACCAATACTGGCAGTGGTAACGGAGGAGAAACCTCGCTATCGCTCGGGACTAGCTCGTTTCTGAAAATTTTGAAGGAGCGACGCGCGACGGCTCTGTTAGAGACGGCGCGCGGGCACGCTGTGTATATCAGTATTGTAACCATTTTGAGGATTGGTAACATTAGTTTAGTACCTATTACAGATTACAGTGTGCGTGCATTTAAACATGGAAGAGCGTTGGTATGTATTGCGTAATTGATCAACTACTTGAAAAGTTATTCTCCTTGTATATTTTTTTATAATTTTGAAGAAAAACAATGATATTATTGAAAATGGAAGAATTAAAATATAAACAATAGTTTTCAAAATCTATTCTTTTTCCTACTTGTTCATTTTTTTATGTTAATTTTATGGTAGAATAATATGTTTAGTTTGTTTATTATTTATTGTTATACCTGTTACATATACATAATTACATACATATAATTTGGGAATAGTGATGTGTTTAATTTTATCCCACAGGATTGAAAACAAAAACTTATATTTGGGAGGTTCAAAATAATTTTTTTTAAACAAGATTTTTTTAACTTGTGGTTTGGTAACACTTTAGAAAATGTCACGCGTCGCCACTGTAAAAGACCATGTTTCAATCGCCCCTCCCTGTTTGGGTATCGCCTCAAACCTTCCTTCGGAGGGGTTTGCGGTTTAAACCCCCTTTCCCCCAGGTCATTTGAAACATATATAAAGAACAGTAGGAAAATGAAACTTGTCTTTCGCAAACAATACAAAAAAATGTCGATGATCAAGCCAACCACCCCTCAGAGAAAAATTCTAGGTGCTCTATTGTTCTTTGGATGTGTCCCGTTTTTTCAGGTTTATGATGTGGTCACCCTAGTTTACACGGATGCTTCAAAACAAACTCATGGAGTAGGCTGTGGTTTTTATATACCAACACTTAATGTTGAAAAAAAATTCAAAATACGTAATTTTGATACTATTTTGATCTGATATGATATTGTTTGGTTACAGTTCTTGAATGGGAAGGAGAAACGCTGGAACTAACAAAAATTTCCAGACTGGACATGGGAGCTTATTTATGCATTGCCAGTAATGGTGTACCTCCAACAGTTAGTAAAAGAATCAAAGTTAGTGTAGATTGTAAGTATTTTATTCCAATTATTTTTCTTGGCATATTAGGTTTTTTATTTGTAATTGTATTATGGATATATGTATTAGATACCATAGATACTTCAACTACCTATCGAAACTGTATCTATTTAAGTGTCAACGTCATTCTAGAGTACTATATGTCATCATTGACACTTATTTGACATTTCATCGGAAAGCTCTTTACACCTGATCTGTTCACAAGATGGTTCCTTCGCTTGTAGATGTTCTACACAATTTTACAGTTTTAATTATAACACAATGTTGAAAATTGCTTAACACCAATAAGATGAAGTTTTTGTAACAATATGTGTCATGTAAACTCGTTGATCCTTCCTCCTTCTTGTTCTGGTAAGTTCCTTAACTGAGGTGGTCACCACATGCTTAAAATTCACGTTTGATTCTTTATAGAGCTCGGGAAATATGCACTTAAAAACCCTAAAATATGCATGCAAATATGCACAAAAAACAGTTGAAATATGCACTAATATATGCCTTTATCCATAACTGCATTTTAACTCCATCATCATTTTTTATTTTATTATTATTAAAGTTAAAACTATATATTATTAAATGTTTTTCTAAAATTTCCAGAGAAAAACTGCGCCGGCTATCGGATAATAATTGTTTATACGCGGAAAAACTTCTTCTACTCCACCCCTGTTGAGCTGGCCCCCAATTGTAGAAACTAAAATACAGATAGCGCTAAATTACAAAATATTTATGAGATTTCATATACCGTAGATCACTACTTAAAAGAGATATTGAACCGACCATTACCGTGGAATTACGAGCTATTTATGAGCTTTCGAAGGGATATAGGTATATAGTTTAGATTTTTGAGCTTATCCCCTTAACCCTCAAATAGCTATTTAATTGATTCAACTCAAATATACCGTATCGCGGTTATAATTCGTATAACGTATAAATTCTAAGAATAAAATTTTAAAATACGCGCATTTCGATTATTGAGCTACAACCCCTTCGCAAGAATACCTCTCCATCGTCCCGGCTTAAGAGAGAATTGTACTTAAAACTAATAAAATTAATAATTTGGCGGCTACATACTTATCGTTTACTAATTTATGAGCTTGCAAAATACGGGCATTTCGATTATTGAATTGCAATTTCTTTTCTATTCGCTGTGTGCAAGTACTTGGAAGGGATACGAGAAACGATCGTGCGCGAGTCGCGGAGAAGTCTTGCCACTTTCTAACATATTTCTTAAATATTTCGTATTGTCAAATTGACGTATATTTCTGTCATTGAAAAAAATGGGATTTCGCAAATGCTGTGTTATAAATTGTAAAAATTATATATTGCTCGAAAATATTGATATGATATGCAATTATTAAAGCGAATTTAATTAATTGTACTTTGCTTGTAGTACTGCATTTTAATAATTAATTTTATTTACTACATACCTGCAATATTTACGTTTTAATAACATAACCTTAATCTTACTTTTTCTTCTTATTATTTCTTTGGACTATGGCTTTGACAATTATCCAGTAACCAGGACTAATAAAATTGGCCAATATAATTAAAAGTGCTAAAAATGTTGCTAAGCTATGAAACCAGGTGTCGCTATTCCGAACTTGCATGGTCCCAATAGTAAAATCACTGAAGGTAAAAATCAACTACTATTATCTTTGATTTCGGTAAACCTCCATCGATTTTCACGAAACCTGGTGAATGGTTACGCTGTTAGACGATACCTTTATAAACAAAAGTGATATAGTACCAACTTGCGCTTTTACCCTGGGGGTAAATGGCACCCCCTTTTCGGGGGTGAAAATTAATTTATTAAAAATAACCCCATAAAACGATAGAGGGAAAAATTCTAAAGGAAATTTTTTATATAAAGTAATTAAAATAAATCAGTGCTTTTTAAGTTATCAAAGATTTTGTTTTTTGGTGATAAAATGCATGTTTTAAAGCGATTTTTCCCAAATAACTCAAAATATGCACTTTTAATAAATGCATATGCACTTATAAAATTTATCCAAAAGATGCAAATATGCACTTAATATGCATTTTGCATATTTCCCGAGCTCTAGATGACATTACATTGTAGGTCAGTCCTTGATGTTTGTATTCCTGTATTTAAGCTGATGATGGCTCGTGCTGGTGCTGAGCCGAAACGAGTACTATTTTGACCTTTTTAATAAAAAACTTTGTGGTACTTCTTCGAGTTTTTTGTACTTTGTTACAAAGATAATTGTTGTTAGTTGACCACTTTTTAATACTTTGTTCTATCACATAATAGGAATCATTAGAGTTCGGAATATTAGTAGGTATAGTTAAACATTATTTACTACGTTTAATGGGAATTAATGAGAATTTTAATTGGAAATACGTTCATTTTAACATTTCAAACATCAAAATAAACACATTGTCAATTAAAATTGTGGTTAATTTCCTTAAAATATAGTGGATAAAATATAACTATCTTCAAAAAAATTGGTAGTGTGTAAATTTTTTTATTAAATTTTGTTAAGTACTTTCGGCAATAGCACATGCCATTATCAGAGCTTCGTATTACAGGTCATAAAAATGCTTGATGGAGAGAAATTGTTGAAATACAACATATTAAATTTTTTTAAAATGAGATGCAGGGCTAAGCCTCTGACCTTGGGTGAAAACCATTTCAAATATTAAATTGTTTTACATCTTAAAGACAAAAAACATAGACAAAAGGGACTTACGAATAATAACAAACCTTTACTGGAATCAAAGAGCACAAATTGTAATAGATAACGAACCCAGTCTAGAGATTGAAATCAGGAGAGGAGTTAGGCAGGGATGTATTGTATCTGTATTACTTTTTAGTGTATAATATAGTGAAGCCATTTTTTAAGAAGCATTACTATCTCAAAGTGAAGGAATAATAATTCACGGAATACCTATTAACAACATAAGATGACAGCAGATGACACCATGATTATGGGAAGCTCTGCTGAATAACTCCAATTACTACTAAACAAGAGAAACAGATTCTGTGAAGAATATGGACTAAAAATGAACATAAAAAGACCAAATACATGATAATTACTACGATAACAAACATACAAACTAGCATACTTTTGGGAAATGTACCGATAAAAAGGACTGATAAATACAAATACCTAGGAACGTGTATTTCAGAGAAAAATGATCAAACAACAGAAATAAGGATCCAGGATAGAAATAGCAAGCAACGCGTTTGTAAAAGTGAAAACAATTCTCTGCAACAAAGACCTTAGATTAGAACTGAGAGTAAGAGCTTTGAGATGCTACGTGTTCTCGATACTGCAATATGGATTTGAAAGCTGGACATTGAAGCAAGAACGCATAAATAAACTACGGTCATTTGAAATGTGGTGTTACAGAAGGAAGCTTAGAAGAGCAAGGACACAGAAGAAAACGATCACGGAAGTATTACGAGAAATGGGCAAAGAATGCGAAATAATAAACACAATAAAAATAAGAAAAAAAATCAATGGGAAAATCCCAGTAGCTGGCTGTATACCGTAATTAAAAATCATACAGAAATAAAAACTTCGTTTGTATAATGGTATAAAAAAGTTTTATTAAAAAACATTAAAAGTCATTCAAAAGGATTTGAAAAAACGTTTTCAATCTGGATCAGATCATCCTCAGTGCCTAGAACGAAGTATTTTCACGTTAGAAGGAATGCAAAAAGTTTAAAATTGTGACTAGTTAAAGAAAAATGTGGTAATACTTACGTTCTGCATAGTACATGAAACTAGCAACTTTTTGAAAAAGGTTACATCGAGAATTATGGTTTACATAGTAATTGTACGATATTTATAGCGACTCCAAGTCGATGTTGAAAGATTTAATGTGTTAGGAGTACTCAAAGGGCAACATGGTTCCCTGCTCGATAAGAACTTGTAGTTCTTGCCAGTTCAATGGACACAGACCAACAAAAGTAAAGGAGATGACAATCTAATTATCAGACCGAAGTGACATGACAAGACAGGTAGTCAATTTTTGGTTATGAATTTCAAATTATTAGTGTTGTTTAAAATTTGGATTATATATTAATAACTGTATAAAAGTGAAACTTAAATTATAATATATTAGATTTTATTGTAAAAGTCTAAAAGGCAACTCTCTACTCCCTGTTACAGAAAGAACTGTTGATAGTGTTAGGTTGATAAAAATACTAGTCATAGTAGAGTCAATGACGTCAATGGTGACAATTTTGAGGAAGAAGACGAAAATTTGATTTATTTTTAAATAAAAGAGAAGAAAATTAATTCTATGTGCCCAACTTATATAGGTACCAAGATAAGATTTATATTAGTGTTGTAAAAATAACAAGAGTAATGTTCGTTGCCTATTATTGTAGTTGTAATGGTTATTGACAAATTGAAAATATTTTAATTTAAATTATTGTCTGAATTAGTGAACTAACAATTTGAAATCTAGAGAAGGTAATGGAGTAAACAGACTGATGTGAAAGTAATGTATATTATTGTACAGCTTTCCATATATAAGAGAAGAGTGTTTAGCAGAATCAAGTTGAAAACGAGTGATGGTGGTTGCCTGATACGATAGGTTGAAATTATAATTTTAATTAAAATTACTGAAAGAATATTAGTTATTTAATAATAATGACCTAAAAGATGTTGACAGAAAATTTAAAATTATGATTTAAAAGAATCTAGTCAAAGAGGAAATAACCTGAATAATAAAATCAGAAATGTAAAGTGAATTATGTGTCAAACAATTGTTATTTTGAAACTGAATAGATGAAGTTAATGAGTTATAACATAAGAGGCAACCATAGGAATTAGTTAGCGTGTGAGTGTACATTGGAATGATAGTTATATAATACAGGTTGAAAGTTGGGGTTATGGTCAATATGAAGCAAAAATTTTGATGAAATATTCATTGAATGGGTTAACTGAAAATTTGAAATTTTATAGTTGGTAATGGAATAAACAGGTTGATATATTGTCGAGGGAAATTAATGAATAGTGTTGAAAATTAGAAGAAGAACAACCAGATCAAGAAATGTATGAGGACCCGAAAAAATCAGAGACACGAGGCATGGCAATGTAACTATGTGGGTTGGGAAAATGTATGAGAGAGGATTGAAAATGAAAGAAGGTAAATTTTGTTATGGATGGTAATCTAACTTTTTGTTTGGGAAAATGTGTGAAGGAAGATTGGAAAAGGAAGGAGGTAAACTGTGTTAAGGGTGGGATAGTTAAAAAGGGGAAGAGAAAGAAAAGAAACCAAGGGCATATTTGAATATGTGTTAATGGGTGATTACTAAGGAAATAATAAATGTTAAATGTAAGTGGGGTGAAGTGGGTTTTCCTCTTTCCATTCACCCCACTTACATTTAACATTTATTATTTCCTTACTAATCACCCATTAACACATATTCAAATATGCCCTTGGTTTCTTTTCTTTCTCTTCCCCTTTTTAACTATCCCGATTTTAACACAGTTTACCTCCTTCCTTTTCCAATCTTCCTTCACACATTTTCCCAAACACAAAGTTAGATTACCATCCATAACAAAGTTTACCTTCTTTCATTTCCAATCCTCTCTCATACATTTTCCCAACCCACATAGTTACATTGCCATGCCTCGTGTCTCTGATTTTTTCGGGTCCTCATACATTTCTTGATCTGGTTGTTCTTCTTCTAATTTTCAACACTATTCATTAATTTCCCTCGACAATATATCAACCTGTTTATTCCATTACCAACTATAAAATTTCAAATTTTCAGTTAACCCATTCAATGAATAGTTCATCAAAATGTTTGCTTCATATTGACCATAACGCCAACTTTCAACCTGTATTATATAACTATCATTCCAATGTACACTCACATGCTAACTAATTCCTATGGTTGCCTCTTATGTTATAACTCATTAACTTCATCTTTTCATTTTGAAAATAACAATTGTTTGACTCATAATTCACTTTACATTTCTGATTTTATTATTCAGGTTATTTCCTCTTTGACTAGAATCTTTTAAATCATAATTTTAAATTTTCTGTCAACATCTTTTAGGTCATTATTATTAAATTACTAATATTCTTTCAGTAATTTTAATCAAAATTATAATTTAAACCTATCATATCAGGCAACCACCATCACTCGTTTTCAACTTGATTCTGCTAAACACTCTTCTCTCATATATGGAAATCTTTACAATAATATATATTACTTTCACATCAGTCTGTTTACTCCATTACCTTCTCTATATTTCAAATTGTTAGTTCACTAATTCGGACAATAATTTAAATTAAAATATTTTCAATTTGTCAATAACCATTACAACCACATTAATAGGCAACCAACATTACTCTTGTTATTTTTACAACATTAATATAAATCTTATCTTGGTACCTATATAAGTTGTGCACATAGAATTAATTTTCTTCTCTTTTATTTAAAACTAAATCAAATTTTCGTCTTCTTTCTCAAAATTGTCACCATTGACGTCATTGACTCTACTATGACTAGTTTTTTTATCAACCTAACACTAACAACAGTTCTTTCTGTAACAGAGAGTAGAGAGTTGCCTTTTAGACTTTTACAATAAAATCTAATTTATTATACTTTAAATTTCACTTTTATACAGTTACTAATATATAATCAAAATTTTAAACAACACTATTAATTTGAAATTCATAACCAAAAATTGACTACCTGTCTTGTCATGTCACTTCGGTCTGATAATTAGATTGTCATCTCCTTCACTTTTGTTGGTCTGTGTCCATTGAACTGGCAAGAACCAAAAGTTCTTATCGAGCAGGGAACCATGTTGCCCTTTGAGTACTCCTAACACATTAAATCTTTCAACATCGACTTGGAGTCGCTATAAATATCGTACAATTACTATGTAAACCATAATTCTCGATGTAACCTTTTTCAAAAAGTTGCTAGTTTCATGTACTATGCAGAACGTAAGTATTACCACATTTTTCTTTAACTAGTCACAATTTTAACCTTTTTGCATTCATGCTAACGTGAAAATACTTCTTTCTAGGCACTGAGGATGATGAAACGTTTTGCAAATCCTTGTGGATGACTTTTAATGTTTTTTAATAAAACTTTTTTATACCATTATACAAACGAAGTTTTTACTTCTGTATGATTTTTTAAAAATAATTAAGTTACAATATCTGGGACACGTAATGAGGGGAGAGAGATATGAAATGCTAAGACTGATAATACAGGGAAAGATAAGAGGAGAAAGAAGTATAGGAAGAAGGAGAATATCATGGTTGAAGAATTTGAGGGACTGGTTTAAATGCAGTTCTTTAGAACTATTCAGAGCAGCGGTAGGTAGAGTAAAGATAGTGATGATGTCACTTTTTGGTGAAAAGATGGTGGGTGAAATTTGGGTATGATCGGTCACATTACCCGTATGCGCACCAATGGTTAATAAATAATTCTTAATTGTATGTCAAAAAATGTGCAATAACTATGTCTTAAAACCCACCAAATTTCATTTGCATATCTCAACCGGTTTTAAAGCAATATATAAATCGTCAGTTTGTAAGAAAAAATTCAACATTTCGTATCTCGGAAAGGAAGCATTTGCGGACATATGTTAATAAAACCAACGATCATTATTTTTTCGTGCAGAATTACCCCTTAAGTTTTTCGCACTTATTTAGAATCACCCTGTAATGATTAAGAACATGGCTAGAACCTAACTTTTGTATTATCCAACATAAGCGAATAAATAAAAAACAGAATGTTAAGAAAAGCTGAGGCTATAGTTTGGTTTTAATTTCAGTATTTTATAAATGCTAGAATATTCCACAGGGTGTGGTGAAATTTGAGAAAAATACACAGTTTGATTGGTACACTAGGTAAACAATGACAATTTAGCTGTCTAGCAACAATAATATGACAGCGATATTGTTAAAGCATATGGCTATAACATATTAAAACAAGCTGAAAATGCGAGCATTATCATAACGAAAAGTTTGTTTATTTACGTATTTAAATTCGTAATATGGAAAATTACTATTACGAAAAGTTGTTCAGAATTAAAAATTATGTTTCAATTTTCAATTATATCATTCTAATTTAAATGTTGTGAACTATAAAGATACTTTACTCAAAATTCATATTTTTTATATACCTCGTATAAAATTAATAAAATTTTATATGTGATGGTTGCATCATAAATCTTAGACCATGAGCTTTTTATGAAGAATAACTTTTCTTCGTCAAATTAAAAATGCAAGAGTTATAAATGAAAATGATGATTTAAAATAAACCTTACTTTCGTTTTCAGCACCATTAAAACCTTAGGTTAGACGAAAATTAGCCATTCCCACACCGTGATCAGTATCTTGAGAAATAGGCGTTATTTTAAGAGTGCCACTCATCTATAAAGTCACATAACTTTTTTCTTATTGCATACTTTGACTTTAAATTTTTCAAAAAACTTCTTCATGAATTATATTTTATTCCTGTGTTGGTGAAAATTATAAACTAAAAAGTTTGTCACTCAACTTTTTTAAGTAAACATGAAACTAACAAAATCTGACGACAAAATGTTTAAAAATTACCAACAACAACTCCTCTTTTAATTTGTTTAAACAGTTTTAACCCTTAAGTACTAACACCCCGTCTCTCAGACGGCATCGCTTGTCGAAAGTGGGATATTTCCCTTTCTAGAAAATTTTGAAGGTCACCCGTTTATGACTTTTCAAGTTGGATTGTTCTTTAGTAGTATTGAATTCGGCAATTTGCTGCAGGTTGTTATTCGAAAGATATTTAGGCTCAAAGTGTGATTTCCGTCTAATAGACGGGGTGTTAGTGTTTGTGCCCAGTTTGTCATTACATATAATGTGCCCCAGTTCGTCAAAAATCATCAAATAAGGGAATAAAGACCCTGAGAAAACTCTTTTGAAATGGTTTGATGAGGTAGAAGACGACCTAAGCGAAGTGGAATCAATTTGTGATGAAAATGTTGTCACTGACTACAATTGCTACACTGTACTAACTATAGTACCTGTCAGTTTTTTTTTGTTTTAACATTTTTTAAAAACCTTTTATTAAGAAAAATTTTTATTAAGATTCTTTAATTTGTTTCATTTTTATCACACTTTTTTTCAGGAGTAAAAAGGTACACAAACAATCCTTCCATTCTTGTTATAGTGTTTTTTATTTTAATAAGTACATAAAAACTAGATTAATTACTGTATTTTTTAGATAATCAATACTTTCAGTAAGTCATTGAGATATTTTTTGCATTAAAATATTTAACAGAAACAAAAATTACCACTTAAATGTTAAACCCGTCTGTCAGGCGGTTAGTTAGTGTTTACGCCATTACTTTAAGATGTTAGTACTTAAGGATTAATAAAGCACATTGTTATTTAAATATTTCAAAGATGACACAGTAAAATTTTTAAAAGGAAATATTTACAGCGACCAAAGATACAGCGAAGTTAAATCGAAAAATCATTAAAATTGATTTTTCGCATTTTTGCATAAAATTTTATTTTTAACATGTAGCACCAAGTCTAGATAAAAATAAACTTCATATTCCGATTCAGCGGTATCGAAAATATAAAGAATCACCAAAATTGGTCATTCATCTTAAAGTTAATTTTCGTGGTCGGTATAACGTAATTTTAGGAGTGGCTACCGCCCGCCTAAAAATGGAACAGTCTCTTTATCATTAAAGGGGAGGCTGTATACTCGTAACAAACCTTTGTTGTTAACCTTCCGATAACCAACCTTTTTTTATTACACGGATGACCAAGGGGGGAAAATTACCTCAGGTCAAAAATGTCAAAAATGACATTTAACAAAAAAATTAAGTTTTTTTTTATTTTTTTTTATGGCATGGATTTTAGTCATTCAGCCAGTCACAACATGAGTATTAGTGTCATGTGTAGTGTGTATGTGTATGTTGAGTAAATGTCTTGTTACTTTGCAAAGTCGACGTCATCAGCGTAAAACTACTTGGAATTACACATTATAGACGGTATTTTCCTAAACATCAACTTCAGAATATATTTTTTATTCGTAAAATATTGGGATTTTTTTTTATTTCAAAATATAAGGATATCTAGAATGATATTAAAGTCAAATAAAAAAATAATGAGTTAAAAATTGAAAATACTTTTGAATTTATCAAAGAAAAATATACGCTGGGGTCACAATTTCCCCCGCTTGGTCATCCGAAGGTTAATACATTATATGCTTTCAAAATATACTCAAATTGTATTTTTAAACATCTTATTTATTTTATATAATAATTAAATTCACTATAAAATGTCATTTATATTTTATTAATAGCTAATTTAAAATTGAGTTTGACATTCACGAAGTGTCAAACTTAAATGTAAATACCAAATATCCTATGCTTTGCCTAACAAATTCAGATTAAAACTAGCCTATAGCCTACTTAGTAATAGCAACGATTCCAGATGACCTTTAGTGTGTCGGAAGAAAATAAAAGGATTGTGACGTCACATTTTAGACTTTGAGGTCGGTTATCTCGAAGATGGTTAGACATATCGAAATGCCGTTTTCATATTTGAATTCAGAAGACAAAACTACATAAAAATCCATCGGTAAATTGGCTCTAGGTATTACACGAGCTGCGACGCAATAACACACAAATTTTGCGAATTTATAAACGAAAAGTTTTCGTTGAAAATTATTTAAATCGGACAACAGGTTAAGGAGATACGAGACATCAAAAATGACCCATTTTTGGGGTGCCCGCCCATTTTCTCTGACGCGCAGTGTATAAGTGTATATATCTACTACAATTTCCTGTTGGTAATTTGTGGCCAAACTGTTAAATATATAACAAATACCGTATTACATGGTTATAAAATTGTCCTAAAAGGGTATAGATTTTAAACAAGGTATCAAAATTAAATTTTCGATGTATGTTTAATAAACATCAAATACACGAAACCATTTAATTTTCAGTGCATTGTTGTTACTGGTTTATTATTTAGTTATATAATGATTTCCTATGAATAATATTTACACAGTGTATTGAACGGGAGGTTTGAAATCAAGAGATAATAATTATATTTATCGTCTCTGTTGTTTGTTAATGATTTCACGATAGTCCTATATTCAAGTTGGCTTTACATGTGACAGTTCATTTTGAAAGGACGGCTCAATCTGTTGTTCTGTTGCGTTCCGGAACAATCAAAAGTAGGACACAATAATTATAAGAGTTGACTCATTGAACAAATTAAGTTAAGTAATATGCAACAAGCATATTACTTAGCAAAGGTAAGACGGAGAAGGATTTAACACGGAGAATAGGAATAACTCAAAAAGCATTCAATATGTTAAGGAAAATGTAGTCTTCACGTCAGATGACAAGTAAAACCAAGATAAGATTATTCAACAGCAACGTGAAGACCGTGCTACTATACGGCGCAGAAACTTGGAAAGTGTCAAGAAAATGTCTCGGACAGATGAAGGTCATCATCATTCATCATCATTATCTTTACCTTATCCCTATGCGGGGTCGGCTTCCCTAATTGCATTTCTCCACACAATTCTATCTTGGGTCATATCAATGTTAATCCCCTTTACCAACATGTCCTGCCTTATCGTCTCCCCCCAGGTCTTCTTTGGTCTTTCTCTCCTACTCCTTCCAGAAATCTGCACTTCAGCAATTCTTCGTATTGGGTGATTAGCGTCTCGACGTTGAACATGACCAAACCATCTTAACCTATGCTCTCTCATTTTGGCATCAATTGGTGCCACACCTAGACTTCCCCTAATATACAAATTTCTAATTTTATTCTTCTTTGTCACTCCACTCATCCATCTAAGCATTCTCATTTCCGCCACATGCATTCGTTTTTCCTCTTTCTTCTTCACTGCCCAACATTCAGTTCCGTACATCATAGCCGGTCTTATGGCTGTTCTATAGAATTTTCCCTTCAGCTTCACTGGAATTTTTCTCACACAACACACCACTCGCTTCTTTTCACTTCACCCATCCAGCCCTAATTCTATATGCATCTCCATCTATTTCTCTATTACTCTGTAATACCGATCCCAGGTACTTAAAACTATTGCTTTTTACAATCAGCTCACCATCCAAAGATACCATTTTATTTGTAGTAACTCCATCTTTAAATGAACATTTCAAATACTCTGTTTTTCTCCTACTAAGTTTTAAACCTTTTTCCTCCAGAGCTTGCCTCCACTGCTCCAGTTTTTGTTCTAAGTCTCTTTCACTATTTCCTACTAACATGACATCAGCAGCATACATTAAGCACCATGGAATGTTACCCTGTAGTTTCGCTGTTATCTGGTCCAAAACTAATGAAAATAAATACGGACTAAGCACAGAGCCTTGGTGCAATCCTACTTTCACATGAAATTTATCAGTGTCTCCCACACCTGTCCTAACACTAGTCGTTACTCCCTCATACATATCCCTCACAATCTTTACATATTCACCAGGGACTCCTTTCTTATTGAGTGCCCACCACAGAATCTCTCGAATCTATCATATGCTTTCTCAAGATCAATGAATACCATATGAGCGTTTGTTTTTTTACTCCTGTATTTTTCCATCAACTGCCTTATAATAAAAATTGCATCTGTTGTTGATCTGCCCTGCATAAAGCCAAATTGATTCTCGGATATTTCGGTCTCTTCACGTATCCGTCTATCATTTACTCTTTCCCATATTTTCATGGTGTGGCTAAGCAGTTTTATAGCCCTGTAGTTTGTACATTGTTGTATATCTCCCTTGTTTTTGTAAACAGGTACCAGTATACTGCTTCTCCATTCGTCTGGCATTTGTCCAACTTTCATAATTCTATTAAATAGACCTGCTAGCCACCTTGTTCCTGTCTCTCCCAATGCTGCCCATACTTCCCCAGGAATATCATCTGGTCCTACCGCTTTTCCTTTCTTTATTTTTTGAAGCGCTTGAACCGTTTCCTCATTTGTTATTTTGGTGACTATTGCTGCTTTCGTGAACTAATATTTTATTATTTTCATCTCGGATACATTTAATCTGATTAAAATCTTTTGCTTTCTTTGCTCTCTGTTTGACTATTTTATATATCTTCGTTTCGCCTTCCCTGGTATCAAGTTGATCGTATAGGTTTGAATACGCTTCTGCTTTCGCTTTTGCTACTCCTAATTTCGCTTCCTTTTTCGCCACCATATAGTTTTGAAGATCTGTGTCGAATTTGGTTTCTTGTCACTTTTTATATAATTTTCTCTTCCCTTTTATTTTTCCTTGTACTTCGTTTGACCACCACCAAGTCTCTTTATTCTCAAACTATTTTCCTGACATTTTCCCAAGTATTTCAATAGCAGTCTCTCTAATACTACTGGCCATTTTTCTCTAAATTGAATTAGGGCTTCCTTTCATGTTCCAACATATTTTTTCTACTATTCTTCTCCTGAATAGACCTTCTTTCTCATCTTTTAGCAGCCACCACTTGATTTTTTTTGTGGTCCTCTCCGATATTTTTGTTTAGTTGCAGAGACAGAGTTATCGGACAGATGCAGGTATTCATAAATAAATGCCTAAGGAAGACTCTTAACATTTACTGGCCAAACCGCATATCAATACAAGAGTTATGGACAAGACCTAACCAGGAACTTATATCTAAGACAATATGCAAAAGGAAATGGAGTTGGATGGGGCACACACTAAGGAAGCCTGACACAGACATAGCGAGGCAAGCCCTAGAATACACACCACATGGAAAGAGAAGACCAGGTAGACCCGTAGAAATGTGGAAAAGAAGTGTTGAGAAAGAAATTAATGCTATTGGGAAAACCTGGGCAGAAATAAAGATGAGTGCAAAGGATAGAACAGAATGCAGGCAATAATTATAATAGTTGACGTACTATGCTCCGCATGGAGTGAAGAGGAATAAGTAAGTAAGTAATATGCAACAAATGTTATCTAATAAGCCACACTCGTAAGCGCAAGAATATATTGAAGATTTTCTGCTCGCCAGTCACCTCGACACGCTGCTCACCAGAACTCTCGACGCGCTGCTCATGATTCATCTCGCCAAGGTCGAGATGCGATCGATATATTTACAATCCGACAAGCGAGACCTAGCGGCTGACCTTCTCCTATTGTGTTTTTATCGTTCTGTATTTTCGCTCAAGGTCACCCGCCAGCTATCGTTTGTCGGATTGTAAGAGTCTTTAAAGTAAATAATATTCCCCCAACGGTTAGAGCGTTAGAGATAATATTTTCCAAAGCGGATTTAAATACAAAATGTTTTTCTGCAATTTAAAAAATTACAAGATATTCTATAAGTAAAGACTGATCTTGAAATTTGTAAAGATATTTTATCACGGCACCTTCGCCAAACTTAGTGCCACAATAGGATATCTATAAATAATTTTAAAAGTAAAGGGTATCAGATATTTTAAGGTTCTCCCCTATATTACTTTCTGTCTATATAATTTTTAAAATAATTAACATTACCATCAATTTAAGCATCAATTAATAATTTTTTTCGCTGCCCCCCTTTTCTTCTCTTTTCTAGTGACATTCGCCGTTTTACTAATTTTGGTATTATTTCATTTTCAAGAATTTCTATACAGGGTGTTTCATTAATAATTGTCCATATAGTAACTTAAGAAACCTTAGCACAAAATACGAAGATTTAACCTAAAACACTTAAATAAAATGTGGTTCCTTACTGAGTTACAGGGTGTTTTATCTAAAAATTTAAAAAATATTTTTGCTCAGCATTTTAAAACTATTCGACGTATCCTTTTCATACTTGGCAGGAAGTATAGGTACTCTACAAACTACTAAATTATGCTAAACAAACGTTTCTGTATATTACCAGAGGCGTACGACGGGGGAAAGTGAATGGTTGACCCTTTCCAAAGTCTACGCCACTGGCGGAATTGCTATTTTAGTTCAATTTTTGGATTCTCCAATACTTTCTATGAAAATAATATATCCTTCATTCGTAACGATTAAGTCATTAGTTTTCGAGATCTTTGAAGTTAAAAATGAAACGGCACGGTTATTTTGATTAATGTATTGTGTCACTTCATTTTTAATTTCAAATATCTCGAAAACTAATCATTTATCTTACGAATGGAGAGTATATAATTTACATAAAAAGTATTGAAAAATCAAAAAATTACACAAAAATAGCAATTTTGTCAGTGGCGTAGAATTTGGGACAGGTCAACTAGCCACTATCCCCTGTCGTACGCCTCTGGTAGTAGCTAGAAACATTTAATTATCTTAATTTAGTAGGGTGTACAGTACCTACACTTTCTGCCAAGTATGATAAGGATACGCCAAATAGTTTTAAAGTACTGGGTACAAATAATTTTTAAATTTTAATCATATGTATCATATCATAAATTAATCAAAATAACTGTGCCGTTTCATATTTAACTTCAAATATCTCGAAAACTAATTACTTTATCGTTACCAATGAGGAGTATATTATTTAGGTAGAAAGTATTGGAGAATATAAAAATGGCACTAAAGTAATAATTCATCCAGTGGCGTAGAATTTGAGAAGGGTCAACCATTCACTATCCCCTGTCGTACGCCTCTGGTAGTAGCTAGAAAAGTTTGTTTATCATAATTTAGTAGGGTGTATAGTAGTCGCACTTTCTGCCAAGTATGAAAAGGATACGTCGGATAGTTTTAAAATACTGAGCAAAAATATTTTTTAACTTTTTAGATAAAACACCCTGTAACTCAGTAAGGAACCACATTTTATTTAAGTGTTTTAGGTTAAATCTTCGTATTTTGTGCTAAGGTTTCTCCAGTTACTATATGGACAATTATTAATGAAACACCCTGTATAAATAAATAATTATTTCGTTGTAAAACGAAAATAAGACCCGTCTTATTTTTGGTTGGTTCAGAGAGCACCAAAAGTACGTACTCTGTTGTTGTTCTGAAGCTATTTCCTTGTGGCATTTTTATAATCAACTATTTTCAATGGGAAATAAGCCACAATTTTACAAAAAAAAATGATTTTATTAACGTTTCGACGCCGGGTGTCGTTGTCACAATACAAAATAATACTAAATTAAACAAAAATGTTGTTCCTTAGTAAAAAATTCTTCTAATAGTTTATTTGATCTGACTCATTTATATCGGCAATTCAGACATGTATTATACATTTTAAAGTAGAAGACTTTAAAATGATATTGCCAATATTGATGAGTTGCGTTCCTGGGACGACTTTACTAAAAGATAGTTCATTTGATTACATGAAATCAACCCAACTCAAGATTATCCGCCACAAAAAATCATGGCATGAGATTTGTCTTTAAAAAGACAACCAAATGCAACGGTGGCAGTAAAATTCTCGCGCTAGAGACTCCATAGTAAATCACGAGGGAAAACCAGGAAAAATCTCGTGATACTATCCCGACATCGTAAGTATTTGGGCTTACATTTAGTTTACTCTCAAATCTAATACCAAATTAAGACTTTAATATATATGATATTTTAAATTTTAAATAATATTAATAATACATAGATATTATATACATAATACTAAAATATAAAATATGTACTAACTCGATATGTTACTGATGTTGCTTACTAATCGTGGTATTTTCTTTCTATTGACTTCATCTTTTAGTATGGGTAACCACATCCTACAGCATTATACCGAGAAATTTGCGACACAATTGGTTTCATTTAGCATAATTAGAGCCGCTTCTTTGATTTTTCTCTTTTTACTAGATGTTTCTTTCAGGACTATACTTGAATCTCTCCACTCAACTCTATGTTCATTATCCCATGCGTGTTGACATATTTGAGATCTATCAAATTCTCTATTTTTAATGTAAGACTGATGTTCACTTTTTCTAACGTTTAATGGTCTTGATGTTTCACCTAAATAGAATTGTTCGCATCCATAAGGTATTTTATAAATACAATTCTTTGTATCTGGTCATGAAGGTCATCTGAGATTTTATCTCAGGTTCCTCCGCCAAACCTGTCTGCTACCTCTGAAAGTATCTACCTCTTAAATTATAGAAGCAGGGTTCCGCTATGTCTAGTACATTCAATGGAAATTTCGAGAACAGAATTATTAATATAAATAGAGAATTTGTTTTGTACGATTAAGTATAAAGTAAAAATTGTATCTGAACTAAATACGTATTATTGGCGGAATAATAAATAACTCATACAGAAGTAAAAACTTCAAATTGTACTCTGGTATAAAATTGTTTATTAAAAAACTATCTAAAAAGTCATCCAAATGGATTGCAAAACGTTTTCGTTCTAATTCAGAACATCTTCAGTGTCTAGAATGAAATATTTCCACGTTAGATTAAAGCAAAAGAATTAAAATTGTGACTGTTAGAAAGAAAAAACATGTGGGAATACTTACATTCTGCTAAGTAGTTTGAAACTAGCACACTATTTAAAGTGGTAACCCCATAATATATGGTTTACATATTATATTTTATCTTTCGTAAACCCAACCAAACTGACCACGTAATTTATTTTTCTTCTAATCATCCTCTATTACACAAACTAGCAGCTTTCAGAAGTTTTATACACAGACTTTTCTCTATACCTATGTCAACAGACTCATTCAATAAATAATTCAATATCATAAAACAAATAGCTGTCAACAATGGTTAAGATCCCTCTATAATAGACAAACTCATGCGTAAAAGAGAATCTAGATTGCTTCAAAACTCTGCTTTCCATCAGTCTTCTTTCTCATCCCCTATTTACAGGGCACTACCATATCATAACCCCACTCTATCTGAAAAGATTAAACGTATTGTATCTAACTCTTCTGAAAACATACATATTTCTTTCAACGTTGGAAATACCCTTGGCCACTTTTTGACAAATACTAAAGATAAAATACACTATATGAACCGTAGTGGAGTTACAGATTGACTTGTTCTGATTGTGATGCCTCTTATATCCGCAGGACTTACAGATCACTGTCAACCAGATCGGCTTAACATTCTAAAAGAGATAATACATCAGCCTTTTCCCATCACCTCAAAGTTAATAATCATCATCTCAATATCCCTGATGGTGTTAAATTAATCCACAACATCCAAGACAAAAACACTCTACGGCTGGATTTGTACCAGGACCTTGAGATTTCTAGAGACATGAGGACTAGCCCTAATTGCGTTAATCGTCAAACTACTTTAAATCGTCCTTTTACTCCTATCCATCGACAACTATTCCCTTAACCCAATTTTAGTTTTATCTCATTATTCCCCATATCCCCTTTTCCTTTACTTCTATTCTTTACCTTTTCCCTCTTTTCCACCACCCCACTAGTTTCTAACAATCTTCTATTTCCATACTAATCACCCATTAACACATATCTCAACTTGCATCGTCTCTTTCCCTTCATTATTTTCTCTTCCACGTTCCATCCCTAACACAGCTTCAATTCTTTTATTCCCTATCCTCCTTCATATTTGTTTCTATTCCTAGTCATTTTGTCTAGCCTCATGTCTCTGTCGTTTCCGGTGCTCCAGATCTCAATTCTTTCATAATTTATTTAGATTGTCGCTTTCCTATTATTAATAACCCTTAAATCTTGATCGGGTTTTTTGTCTCTTGTTAGAATGTACCTTAACACACTAATTATTTTGTCCTGTTGCCTGTTATGTTAATTACTCATCTTCATTCATCCCGTTTAAATACAACATACAGCTAATTACTCTGATCTGCCACATATGTCACTCTCCTTTTCCCATTAACATTCTTGTCACCTTCTCCTCTTTAGATTCTTTAGACTTTACTTAACAATAGGCTACTGCACACCAAAATCCATTATCACACATTCATTCAAAGTTCTTTCAGATTATAATTATTAAGTTTTTAATGCATATATACTATCCTTTTTCATCTCTTTCCTATCTTTCTTTCCATTTCCATTCATATCAGGCAACCCCCATTATCCAGTTATCCTAAATTAAACATATCTAGAGAGATACATTAGAAACAAGATACATTAGTATCTTGTTTTTTACATTTTTTGTTAATTCAGTTGGTCATATCTACAACATACTTTCACAAACTTCTGCACTTATATAGATTTCATTTGGTTCAGCCTGTTCACTCCACTACCACCTATAGAAATCTAACTCATAGTTCTCTATTTCTGATACTCATTCAATTTAGATTCTTGTTTACATATTGACATCAACCCACAATGTGACCTATATCAGTTAGCTCTCATTCTATTGTTCATTCATTAATCACTTCGTCTGGTAGCCTGTCAAGGTATATTTCCTCGAATCCCTTCAGTTCATCCAAAACAACATAAAGTCAGTTAGATTTTGCTGTCACATAGTTTATTTCCCCTTTTCCGTTATGAAATTTATTACATACTTTTATTCATTCCATTACATTTTATTAAAATCATATCTTTGACACCAACATTTACTTCACTATCTGTATTCTTTAGCTACTTTAATATTTCCACAATTTCTCTCCCACTCTTAACAGACATAATTAATCAGTACAATAGTATGCTAATAAATTTAACACACTAAAATAGTCGCTTTCTGCATATTTATACTGCTTATCTCACAATACCTACTCTAACCCTTACCATCTTGTTAGGCACCAACAGTACATTTAATAAAAAAACTCTTAAAATTCTGAATTTTTGGTTTATTTAGCTTCCTATTCTTCCACGTCAGTCCATTAATTAATAGAAAAAGACTGAAAAAGTCCATTAATTGTTTAGCATGTAGTATATTTCATTTTATTTAACTAAATTTAACTTGCTTCTTGTCATTTCACATTCGATGACGTCACACTTTGAACCATGAAATATACTCACATTAAATCTATAAAATCCATAAGTTTTTCTTGAATAGAGAGTTGCTAGTTGAGACTAGATTATAATATTTAAATAATTTAAATTGCATTTTCAGATATTTTTTGACAACCTTTACATTTTACTAAAAATCCAAAATCAAACTACACTTTTTAAGCTTTAACCAAAAATTGGTTTTATCTTGTCATGTCATGTCACTCTTGTCATATTGAATGTCCATTTCCTATTTTCTCAGTTGGTCTGTGCCCATTGAACTAGCAAGTACCTAGTATTTCGAGCAGGGAAGCATGTTGCCATTTGAGCATGTATTCTATTATATCTAACAACATCGACTTGTAGTCACCATATTCTATTAAAATATAATATCTAAACCATATATTATGGGGTTACCACTTTAAATAGTGTGCTAGTTTCAAACTACTCAGCAGAGTGTAAGTATTCCCACATGTTTTTTCTTTCTAACAGTCACAATTTTAACTTTTTGCTTTAATTTAACGTGGAAATACTTCATTTTAGGCACTGAAGATGTTCTGAATTAGAACGAAAACGTTTTGCAATCCATTTGGCTGGCATTTTAGATAGTTTTTTAATAAACGATTTTATACCAGAATACAATTTGAAGTTTTTACTTATGTATGAGTTTTTTAAACTATGGTATACAGCCAACTATTCGGATTTTTCCATTGATTTTATTTTAGAATAATAAATAGATTTTTTGTGCGGTTTTTAAGTCAAGAATGTTATTAATTTTATTATATAAATTTTCTTTAATATAAATAGTGTTAAATATAAATTAATCAAGGCCAGAATCAGAGAAAAAAAAATTAATTAAAATAAGCGTACCTACATGAATTAAAATAAAAACTAAATGAAGTAAATATTTAAGTCATTACTAAATTAGAAAATTACAATTATTATTATTTCAATATTTAAATAAAAGTGTTTTTAGTTCATTTTAAAATTCTATACCTCCAAAAAACATCCGTAATATTAGAATTGCAAAATTTCGAGAGTGAAATACACTGCGCGCCAAAATTAACGCATAATTTTAAAATTATAATTTCAGTTGCAATAAAAAAGATGTTGTTTGTTCTTTTGTGCTTTAAGGTTGCTTTTAGAATATCTGACATAAAAAACTTTTCTTTTTTTCCAAAAAAATATATTGAAATGAACAATTCTTCTTCTTCTTGTAGTGGCTATCCGTTCCGGATGTTGGCGACCATCATGGCCATCTGTACTTTGCACACTGCTGCTCTATAGTGGTTGTGTTGAACCACGTCCGTAGATTTTTCAGCCAGGAAATTCTTCGCCTTCCTGGTCCGCGCTTTCCTTCTACTTTCCTGCAAGATTAGTTGCAGCAGTCCATATTTTTCACTGTTCCTCATGATGTGACCGAGGTATTCGATTTTGGCTGTTTTTATTTTGATTACCAGCTCTTTTTCTTTTTGCATTCTCAGGAAAACACCCTGATCAGTAATATGGTCAGTATAAAATATCTTCAGGATTCGACGATAAAGCCACATTTCAAAAGCCTCAATTTACTTGCAGGTGGCGTCTGTGAGAGTCCACGACTCGAATTCGTACAACAGTATAGGAAAGATATAACATCATAAACAGAAATAAACAATATAACATCATAAATCTGAACATCTAATCAAACATCTGATCTAAATAAACCAACATAATAAATAAATGACGGAATTAAAATTTTTAAAGTTCAAGCAAGTACTAGTACCGAGTAGGTACTAGTGCTGAGTACTGCCTTTTCTGGCATTTATTATTGCTTGACAACGATCTCTCATACATAGAATTACCGTTCTTATATCTTTTTGATCAATTTGATCCCAAATTGCAACAAACCGCATAAATAGTTCGTCTAATGTGTTTGGTGTATTAGGAAGTTGTCGTAGTCGTCTGCCTATGATGTCTCAAACATGTTCTATTGGATTGAGGTCAGGACTTCTCGCAGACCAATCCATGACAGGAACCCAAACTGCTGACGATATTGCTGCACAATTCTTGCCATGTGAGGCCTGGTATTATCTTGCTGAAGCAAGAAATTATTCCCAATAAATGGTGCAAATGGCACGACATACTCTTCTAAAATGTCTTTAATATACGCGCTGTTTCACATTATAAGAATTTTGACCGTGCGATGGTTAAAATCTACATAGTGGCTCGATCAATCATATGGAATATTTCTCCCTTTACTGCTTGAAACGTTCGGTGAAGGGAAAAAGATTTCATATGATTGCTCGAGCCACTATGTAAATTTCAACCATCGTACGGTCAAAATTCTTATAATGTGAAACAACGCTACCTGTGTGATGTAAGCCGCTCGCGATCTATTCTAACTAACTCTGTACGAGCCTCCAAATTAACCCCACCCCACACCATAATCGAGCCGGCACCATACTGTACAGTCCCTACGGTGTTACACTGTGCATAGCGTTCCCCAGGACTTCTATACACTCTGTTCCACCTGTCATATAAAAAAAGACATTACCTGGATTCATCGGTAAGCAATATGCTCTCCCAATCATCATTATTCCAAACAACATGTTGACGTGTAAAATGCAATATTTGCCTTCTATGGTCCCTGGTCAACTATGGGCCAGTGAATGCCCTTCTAGGGCGTAAATCGTTTTCGGCAAGTCTCCTTCTAATCGTATCTTGGCTGATTCTAAAGTTATAACGATCCAAAAATTCATTTTGTAGAGAACTACTGGTAACAAACCTTTGTCTCAGTGTACGAAGTGTCAAAAACCGGTCTTGTTTAGGAGTTGTAACCCTTCTACTGCCTTGACCGGGTCTTCTCGAGACCCGTGTTGAGCTGGCCCCCCACTTGCAAAAATCAAAAAACAAATAGCCCTGATTTATGAGCTATTTATGAGCTTTCATATTCCGCGAACTAAAAATTTTGAGCTCGTTCCACTGAGCAGGAATTTAATACTTTATTGGGGGGCTAAGTCAGCCCCCCCCCCCACTACTTTAAAATAGGAATATTAAATCGGTTTTTGCGGCAGAATTACGAGCTATGTATGAGCTCTTGAAATTATACAGTTTCGATTTTTGAGCTCATCCCCTTCACCCCCAAACAACCCTTTAATTGATTTAACTTAAGAGAAAAATGCTGAGAAGACTTAAAATATATCGTATTGCGGATATAATTCCTATAGCTTATATACTCTAAGAATAAACTATTAAATCACGTGCATTTCGATTATTGAGCTACAACCCCTTCGCAAGAAAACCACCCTATCTTCTCGGCTTAAGAGAAAGTTGTACTTAAAATGCATTAAATTAATTATTTGGCGACTACATATCAATTAATAATGTATAAGCTTCCAAATTACGCGTATTTAGATCATTAAATTGCAATTTATTTTGTATAGTGCAGTCACTGAAGGTAAAAATCAACGATTACCTTCAAATTCGGTGAACCTTCATCGATTTTCACGAAAATTGGTCAGTGGTTAGAGGATACGTCAAGAAACAAAGGCGACATGGTACCACCTTGCGCCTTTACCCTGGGGGTGGATACCGCCCCTTCTCGGTGGTGAAAATTATTTTATAAAAAATAACTGCACAAATCAATAAAAGAACAAATTAAAATCAAAATTTATTATGTAAAGTTATTAAAATAAGTGAATACTTTTTAAGTTATTAAAGATCAAAGATTTTAATTATTCGTGAAAAAAATGCATGTTTTGAAGCGGTTTTTCGTAAATCACTGAAAAACTGTAAGTTTTTACAAAAAAGTTAATAGTAGTTTAATTCGTATAGCTTATATTCTAAGAATAAACTCTTAAATCACGCGCCTTTCGATTATATACCTACAACCCATTCGCAAGAAAACCATCCCGTATTCCAGGCTTAAGAGAGAGTTGTACCTACTTAAAATAATTTAAATTAAATATTTGGCGACTACATATCGTTTAATAATTTATGAGGTCGCAAAATATACGCATCTCAATTATTGAATTGCCATTTTCTTTCTCTATAGTGCAGGCACTGAAGGTAAAAATCAACTATGACCTTCGATTTCGGTAAATCTCTATTCATGTTCACGAATTGACAATAACAACTTGCGGTTTTAGCCTGTGGTATATGTCACTCCTTCTCGGGGGTGAAAATTACTTTATTAAAAATAACCCCACAAATCGAGAGATGGACAACTTGTAAACAAAATTTGTTATATAATGTTATTAAAATAAATCAATACTTTTTGAGTTATTAAAGATAAAATATTTTAATTTTTGTGAAAGAAAATGCATGCTTTAAAGCGATTTTTCATAAATAACTCAAAAACTGTAAGTTTTTACAAAAAGCTACTAAAAATTATAATAAATTGCTTACTTGAAAAACCCTTTAATGTTAATTTAAAGTAAGTTATTGGTAATTAAATGTATATTTTTTTCTGCGACTGTTCAAATCTAAGGATGCAAGCTTAAATAACGGGAAAGAGATGCATTTTATAACACTTAGGTACTAAATGCTTGTCAAAGTACGTAGAAATATCTATCAAAAATGAGCTCCAGAAAAAGTTGATAGCATCAAAATTTTATACTTATAAAGTATACAGCTATAAAACTGTATTACATTTAATCTTTCAAATACTTTATTTTTTTAGATCATATTTAAAATAATAACTCCAACAATACTCGATTGACGTAAAAAATGATAGATAACGAAATTTGAGTTTTTTTTTATTAGCAAAGATTTTACTGGTCTTTTGATTTATGCATGAATCAAAATAACGAAGATAGAAACGTTTAAGCCTAAATTTTACTACGAGAACAATGTAACTGGAGCCCTTTAACCTATTATCCTAAAAAATAAAGTATTTGAAAGATTAAGCCGGTACTTTATGTTTCGGTTGACAGCCGGTTAGTTAACCGGAGTTTAATCGGAACCTCTTTAGGGTCTCTTGCGTTGTAATAAATGCAATTGCAAGTATTATTATGATTATAAATAAGAATAATAATAATACTTATAATTGCATTTATTACAACGCAAGAGACCCTAAATAGGTCACGATTAAATTTTAGTGATGAAAAGTTTTTTGTAAAAACTTACAGTTTTTAAGTTATTTATGAAAAGTCGCTTTAAAGCATGCATTTTCTTTCACAAAAATTAAAATATTTGATATTTAATAACTCAAAAAGTATTGATTTATTTTAATAACATTATATAACAAATTTTAGTTGTTTAGAATTTGTCCCTCTCTTGATTTGTGGGGTTATTTTTAATAAAGTAATTTTCACCCCCGAGAAGCGGTGACATATACCCCCGGCTAAGTTGTTATTGTTAATTTTCTTTCTTGACGTATCCTCTATCCGCTCACCAATTTTCGTGAAAATGGATGGAGATTTGCCGAAATCGAAGGTCATAGTTGATTTTTACCTTCAGTGACTGCACTATAGAAAGAAAATGGCAATTCAATAATTGAAATGCTTATATAATGCGAGCTCATAAATTATTAAACTATATCTAGTCGCCAAATAATTAATTTAAATTATTTTAAATACAACTCTCTCTTAAGCCGGGAATATGGGATGATTTTCTTGCTAAGGGGTTGTAACTCAATAATCGAAAGGCGCGTGATTTAAAAGTTTACTCTTAGAATATAAGCTATACGAATTAAACTAATATTAACTTTTTTGTAAAAACTTAAAGTTTTTAAGTGATTTACGAAAAACCGCTTCAAAACATGCATTTTTTTCACGAATAATTAAAATTTTTGATCTTGAATAACTTAAAAAGTATTGACTTATTTTAATAACTTTATATAATAAATTTTGCTTATAATTTGTTCTTTTATAGATTTGTGCAGTTATTTTTTATAAAATAATTTTCACCTCCGAGAAGGGGCGGTATCCACCCTCAGGGTAAAGGCGCAAGGTGGTACCATGTCACCTTTGTTTCTTGAGGTATCCTCTAACCACTGACCAATTTTCGTGAAAACCGATGAAGGTTCACCGAAATTGAAGGTAATCGTTGATTTTTACCTTCAGTGACTGCACTATACAAAATAAATTGCAATTTACTGATCTAAATGCGCGTAATTTGGAAGCTTAAAATTATTAAATGATATGTAGTCGCCAAATAAATAATTTAATGCATTTTAAGTACAACTTTCTCTTAAGCCGGGAAGATAGGGTGGTTTTCTTGCGAAGGGGTTATAGCTCAATAATCTAAATGCACGTGATTTAATAGTTTATTCTTAGAGTATATAAGCTATAGGAATTATATCCGCAGTACGATATATTTTAAGTTTTCTCAGCATTTTTCTCTTAAGTTAAATCAATTAAAGGGTTGTTTGGGGGTGAAGGGGATGAGCTCACAAATCGAAACTATATAATTTCAAGAGCTCATAAATAGCTCGTAATTCTGCCGCAAAAACCGATTCAATATTCCTATTTTTAAGTACTCAGCCCCCCCCCCCCCCCCACTAAAGTATTAAATTCCTGCTCAGTGGAACGAGCTCAAAATTTTTAGCTTGCGGAATATGAAAGCTCATAAATAGCTTATAAATCAGGGCTATTTGTTTTTTAATTTTTACAAGTGGGGGGGGGCAGCTCAACACGGGTCTTCTCGAGTTACTTCCAGTAACAGAAAAACGTGTTAACAGTCTTGAAATGGTTGACTGAGTGACGTTAAAACGTTCAGCGAGTTCCACTTTACTGTATCCTTCTTGGCGAAGAGTAACGATTCTAATACAGTCACTTTCTGACAAATCTCGATTGCTGCTGGTGGTGAATTTCAAAGGAAAAAACACTTAATAAACTTGAAAAATGCCTTTAAACGTTCGCACAATGTATTCCAACCCAACTGAATTCGAATTAAAATGAAGCACAACTAGCAAGTTTTTAATTTTTTTGCAAAAAATGTTAAAAACGTCAGCGTTTTTTACCGTTCTTTCGATAAATTTTACAATATACCGGAGGTAACATGAATATATTATCACAAAAATCGAAACATTAAAATTATTTGATTTACCAGGGTTTTTAAAATTATGTGTTAATTTTGGCGCGCAGTGTATTACTTTTATTATGTTACTTCTATTTTTTCCAGTTCCTCCAATGTTATGGATTCCCCATCAGCTGGTAGGAGTTCCTTTAAACTACGCCGTGACCCTCGAGTGTTTCACGGAGGCAAATCCAAGTTCTCTAAACTACTGGACCCGGGAAGACGGCCAGAATATGATACACGATTCAAGGAAGTATCGCACAGAAAACAGCGTCGGCTATCCTTCATATAAAACCCACATGAAACTCACCATTAACAACATTCAGCAAAGTGACTATGGGACCTACAAATGCGTCGCGAAGAATCCCAGAGGGGAGACGGACGGGACTATCAGATTGTACAGTAAGTTTTGTCATTTATTAAGAAACTAGCTGACCCGGTGAACTTCGTTGCACCTTAGATAGTGTGTCATAATTAGATAATCTGTCATAATTTTGATTATAGATCAGTTGCTTGAACGTAATGGCTAAAAATCAATTACTCAAAATCAACTGCTCGAAAATGAATTTCTAGGCATGAAAATTGATCGAAATGCAATTTCCTCGAATAAAAAAGAAAATTATATGTCCAAATATTTTATGCAAAATTTGTAAGTATGGTCGAATTAAATCCGATAGTTTTAAGGCATTCCAGAAGCCGCTACAGATAAAATGTTTTAACAACTTATTAATCAAACTGGAACATGAAGTAAAAACCACTTCTATGTAAAAGGTATATTTACTAAAAATTTTTAGAATCCCAATGGATTCAATAAAATGAGTTCATCAGAACGTTTTCAAACCTATCGGTCCATCATCAGTGATTTGAATACTTGCAAAATAGCCCCAGAACCAAACAATGGTTGTGATTATAAATAAATCTACATTATGTTGAAATAAATTTAAAATGGCTAAACGCCGATGTTAAAGGATTAAACCTCTGGGAACATGGTGAAACTCTACCCGAGGACCCAATCAACCATCTTCGGTCAACGATGACTACTAAGTCATCGTTGTCATAAGACTTAGTAGTCATCGTTGACCGAAGATGGTTGATTGGGTCCTCGGGTAGAGTTTCACCATGTTCCCAGAGGTTTAATCCTTTAACATCGGCGTTTAGCCATTTTAAATTTATTTCAACATAATGTAGATTTATTTATAATCACAACCATTGTTTGGTTCTGGGGCTATTTTGCAAGTATTCAAATCACTGATGATGGACCGATAGGTTTGAAAACGTTCTGATGAACTCATTTTATTGAATCCATTGGGATTCTAAAAAAAAAAAAAAAAAAAAAAATTTTAGTAAATATACCTTTTACATAGAAGTGGTTTTTACTTCATGTTCCAGTTTGTTTAACTATAAGGTATACAGCCAATCCAGGGAACTACCCCTTTTTAACTTATTAATCATTCAGAATTAGTCGACACTTATTAAAAGTTAAAATAATTAAGACAATAACTGGACGATAACGATTTAATGAGTGGAAAACAATTAAAAATTATTTTGCACATCATATTTGAGACAGTATTTGGTTGAAAAATCTCATTTTTGCTGGCCAAAAATATATTAATTTGTCTGGACTACATTACAGTTCTGTTTATCTTAAAAGGGATATGATACTATCAACATTCACACAGTGTTGCCAAACTGGATTTTGTTATTTTGAGTCTAAATTTTCCCAGCGATCTCCGAGGGTACAATACATAAGAAAGATACATAATATGACAAATTATATGATATTCCACGTATACAGTACGTAAATCGTTCAGCTGGACATAGGGAACATACAATATATAGATTTAGATACATAAATACATACATTGTATTATATTGAGATAACTGAGGCAACTGAGTTTTCTCGATGACAATATGGTTGTTAGCATTAAGGGGCATTAACCTTAAAATTTACAAATCATTTCGACTGACACAAATAAACGTCAAAATATGAGAATGTAGTAGGTAGCAAAATATTTTTGGCCTAAGAGAATGGAAAAACTGTTTAGGTTTTAAAGTAAAATAAATTTTATTATTTTAATTCATACCTTAAACTTTAACTACACGCGCTGGCGTATTTTTGTACGCCACATATAAGAATTCTACTACAAATGAATTTAAAAATTTAATTTTTGTCTTTGTTTATTTATCTAACCTATCACTGGAATGTGCTTTACACTGGATTTAGTTTCGTTATAATCGGCATTCTAGGAAGATCCTAATTAACAATTTATTATTTGTTGTTTCCGGTGGTGGATAACATACGCCACAATTATAGTAATACAATTAGTAATATAAGTACATATTTCAAATGTTTTTTAGTCATTATGGCACAAATATATTTTTCTTTATAAACAATACTTTTTCTCAGGTAAAAAATATCGTTTCAAAAAAATATTATTAGCAATTTTATTTATCATGGAATCAGATTCCAGTTATATATCCCAATTTGCTTACTGAGAAGGAACTCCAAGTATCCGCTGACGCCGAGTAAGGTTTATAACAAACAAATAAGTGTAATTTTTCAAAAAAAAAACAAATCCGCTGTTTTTAAGTATATTTTCTTGTGGCGTATAAAGAACGCCACGCGTGTAGTTATGTTATATTTTGATGTGCGGGTAGTTAAAGGTTAAAATTCTAAATATTAATTAATTATCACAATAACAAAAAATATTATCAATCATTTAATACATGCAATAGTGTACATGATATTTTTCGTTAGTTCATCTACTAAACATAAATAAACTGGATGGTTTGCCCACGCGAAAGCAAGATTTTTTGAAAATTCGTAAAATTAAAAAATTCATATTTTATCCAATTTGAGTCCAAAAGTTAATCTATTGCAGTTTTCTTTTATGAAATTTCCCATTCGTTCTTCTTCTGTGCTCAGAATTTTGCTACGGCTTACGGTTCGCTATTGCGGAAACGGACTGCGCTAGAGAAGAAAAAATAGCAGCGTTTTGTTCGGAATTCAGCAGGGAATCTACCTGCCAAATTTCATGAAAATCGGTCAATTCGTTTCGGAGGAGTATGGCAACAAACTAACAAAGTGTAACTAACATAACTCGACTTTCTTTTATATATATATAGATGTAAAATATTTAAATGGCTATTAAAAAATAACGGTTGAAGATAAAAAAGTGAAAATTTAGGATTGTATGTATCTTTTGCTTCTACATCATACAAAATTAAGAAAAAACGGTTTGTCAAAAAATTAAAAAAATATATCATGGGGGCAAGCCCCCTTATGACGTACGGGCATGAATTCAGAGTTATGCCTATTCCCAGTCCGGTAGAATACACGTGTAAAATTTCATAACAATCTGATGAGCCGTTCTCGAGTTATTATCAGTGTAACTAACATAACTCGACTTTCTTTTAATATAGATGTAAAATATTTAAATGGCTATTAAAAAATAACGGTTGAAGATAAAAAAGTGAAAATTTAGGATTGTATGTATCTTTTGCTTCTACATCATACAAAATTAAGAAAAAACGGTTTGTCAAAAAATTAAAAAAATATATCAGGGGGGGCAAGCCCCCTTATGACGTACGGGCATGAATTCAGAGTTATGCCTATTCCCAGTCCGGTAGAATACACGTGTAAAATTTCATAACAATCTGATGAGCCGTTCTCGAGTTATTATCAGTGTAACTAACATAACTCGACTTTCTTTTATATATATAGATATCTTATAGGATGAAACAAAAGTATTTTAAATAAAACAGAGATTTTCCACATACTTCTTATCCTTAATTAATTTTTAGTAAAATAATGGATAGCTTGATCATTTAATATGTTTCTTCTTGTTCTATTTAAAATTTAAATAGTAAACTATCTAAAACCCATATTAGTAAATTTTATCAAATTTCAGTATATACCACAAAGATAAAAGTTGAAAATATGCAAGATAACAAAACAAGGTAATTGTTAGGACTTTTAACCTTTATAAAAAATGGCAACGGTGGCAACACCGCGCGCGCCTCAGTGACACCTAAAAACTAGAATTCGGGAACTAATGTTGTTAAGAGTGTAGACAAGAAAACAGACTACAGACGAATACGCGAACCAAGAAGTGTATTTTGTGTAATTTGTACCTCTTTCAATTAATTACAAGTATCATACAGTCCACTAGTGTTTATTTCGATTATCAGCGACAGGAAACGAGTAAATTCCAAACATTTTGGTCAAAAGAGCCGAATTTATTATCTATTAGCCGGCATGAGGCAATATTAGCGCCAAAAACTAGTAGACGCTAACCAAGTTAATAGTTCCAAGTTCTAGTGTCATTTCCAGTGGCCCAATTCAGCGAAATAGAAGTACGTACAGCAAGGTACGCGACAAGCGACAGCTATTCATCAGGACCACTGCAAATAAAGGTCAGATCCTTCCATTTTTACATATTTCATTCTTAACCGATAATTTTATAATTCGTTGGTTTATTTGACAATAATTATAAACGATTTTATGCAATTCTATCAATATCAATCTAGTTAAATGATATTACCTTCTGTTTGCGATATTTGTGTACAATTATATATGTGTTTTCATATTTAATTTCAATAATAATCCATAGTTAAATTATAAGTACCCATTTGTCGAGTTTATCAATTTTATTTACTAAGATGGCGACCTCAAATGAAGTAGTAGTAGTAGACGATTTAAAAGATTTAGTTAGACTTCGTGGAACAAATAAACAAAAGTTAACTTTGCTAGAGAAATTCATTACTAAAACAAAAGACAAGGGTGACTTTGATATTCAAGATGTTCAATTTAGATATGATAATCATATAAACTTATTAAATGATTTTGATATAGTTCAAACAGAGATAGAAAAGAAATGTTCTGAGGGTCAATTACCGGAGCACTATTCAGAAAGAGAGGAGTTTGAAAATCGATTTTATGCGGCACAAGCATATTTAAAAACCATTTTAAGACCGGTAGCGGTAAACAGTAATAACGTACAATACGGTCAATTAGGTCAATCTAGTGAATTTAAAGCAGTGAGTGATCCCCTGCAAAATGTCCTATTACCGAGAATAAAATTGCAAACGTTCTCTGGGGAGTTTCAATTTTGGGTTAGTTTCAAAAATAGCTTCAATGCGACCATTGCGAATAATGCATCCCTTAGTGATGGGCAGAAGTTTCATTTCTTGAAGGCTTCCTTGCAAGGGTACGCAGCCAGTTGTATTGAAGGTTTAGAGAGCGTAGATCAACCATTTCAGAAAGCCTGGGATTTATTATGCGATAGGTTCGATAAAAAACAGTTTTTAATAGACAGCCACTTTAAATCATTACTAAATTTAACCATGATGCAAAAAGATAATTATAATTATGCTAGTTTTCGAAATATGTTAGACGAGATATCCAAACATTTAACTTCCTTGGAAGGTATAGACGTACCAAAAGAAAAGTTATATGATTCATTTATGATACATATCTTAATCAACAAGTTCCAGAAAAATACTATACGCGAATGGAAAGAAACTAAGGTTGCAAACGATTTGCCTACTTTAGAACATTTTATCAATTTTTTAAAAAATAAGACGGACATACTACAAAGTTTGGATGAATCTCAAACGGCTAAATCACAGTCTTCAAGTTCAAATAAGTATCATAACAGATCTAACAATCTAGTGCACTTTGCGGTTAAAAACCGATGTAATTTTTGTAGAAAGGAACATTCAATTTATAAATGTCCCACCTTTAAAGCGTTATCAGTCGAAGAGAGGTTTCGGGAAGTTAGAAAACTTAAATTATGCGAAAATTGTTTATTAAGTGGTCATGATAAGAGAAATTGTAAATTTGGTCCATGTCCTGTTTGTAAGACTCACAAACATAACACGTTGCTTCATAAAGATTATGCAGAAGTTTCAATTCGTGACACTAATCATCAAGTAAGTTCACCTAGTACTTTTGGTCATAGAAATGATGGTGTAGAACAGCAAATAAGTATAAATTTTGCAAAAAATGAGAGTCAAGTTTTACTAGCTACAGTTATGTGTAATATTAAAGACCAAGATGGTAAGTTTCATAAGTGCCGAGCATTACTTGATTGCGGTGCACAAATGAATTTAATCACCGAACGCTTTTGCAATAAATTAAAACTACAATTAACTGATACAAACTGTTCAATTACTGGTATTAGTCAGCGTTCTTCTAACATTAGTAAAAAATGTTCATTAAAAATATCTTCACAATTTTTAGATTTCAATTCTAGTATATCATGTCTTGTAGTACCCGTTATATCAAGTAGATTACCTGCTTATCCTATTGATATGAATAATATTCGATTACCTCACAATATTAATTTAGCAGATCCAGAATTCAATTGTCCTAAAGAAATTGACTTGTTATTAGGCGCTCACATTTTTTGGGATCTTATATTGCAAGATAAAATATCATTAGGTAAAAATCTTCCATTACTAATCAATACTCATTTAGGTTGGGTTGTAACAGGTACAGTTCCAATTAATTCAGATAAATATGTATGCAATTTTGTTGAAGTACACATCCCTGAGGATGATCAATTAAAAAAGTTTTGGGAACTAGAGGATGTTCAAACCAAGAATGAATTTCTGTCTCAAGACGATCTCATTTGCGAATCTTTATTTAAACAAGACACATCTCGTAATGAGAATGGACAATTCGTGGTAAAATTACCATTAAAATATTCTCCTAGTCTATTAGGTGATTCAAAGCAAACAGCTATTAAAAGATTTAAGTCATTAGAATCAAAATTCTCCAATTCCTATTTTAAACAACTCTATTTTGAATTTATTCATGAATATGAAAACCTAGGTCATATGAGTAAAATTTCTATTAATTCAGAACATTCCTATTTTTTACCACATCATGGTATATTAAAAGAGTCTAGTGTAACTACAAAACTTAGAACTGTCTTTGATGGAAGCTGCCAGAGCTCATCAGGATATTCTCTTAATGACCTTCAATATGTAGGTCCTAAAGTGCAAAACGATATTTTAAACATTTTGCTAAGATTCAGAATTTATAAATATGTTGTATCAGCAGATATTTCTAAAATGTACAGACAGATACTCATACATCCAGAACATAAATATTTACAACAAATTCTTTGGCGTGAAAATAATAATGAAGAATTTTCTATTTATCAACTGAATACTGTCACATATGGCACTAGATCAGCACCTTATTTAGCAATTAAATGTATCAGAACATTAGCTGAAGACAATTTAGACAAGTTTCCATTAGCTTCTAGCACAATTTTAAATGATATGTATGTTGATGATTTATTAACAGGATCTAATGATCTAAGCGAACTACAAGAAAGATGCAAATCTATTTACAATATGCTCAAATCAGCTCATTTTATTCTGAGAAAATGGATTTCAAATGATCAGCAAGTAATTACAGATTTTCAAGAATCCGATGTCTCAAATTCAGTATTAAATTTGGGAGATCACGATAGTTGTAAAACATTAGGTGTCCAGTGGCTAAATTCTTCTGATTCGTTTACCTTTAACATAAAAAAAATAACGTAGTCACGAACCATTTACTAAAAGACATATTCTATCGAATATTGCGCAAATATATGACCCTCTAGGTCTGTTAAGCCCGTCTATTATTATTGCAAAAATGCTCATTCAGCAATTATGGACTCTTCATATTTCGTGGGACACTCCAATCCCTTTGGATTTGCAACAGACTTGGTTACAATTTCAAAATAATATTAATATTTTTAATCAGATATCTATTCCTCGTAAAGTTGTCTCGAATACTTTACTTGATATTCATTGTTTTTGTGATGCATCAAAAGCTGCATATGCTGCGTGCATTTACCTTCGAAGCATCGATGATTCAAATCAATATCACATTAATCTCTTGTGTTCAAAAACTAAAGTTGCACCAATCAAACTTGTAACTATTCCGAAACTAGAACTCTGTGCTTGTTTATTAGGTGCACAACTAATAAACACCGTAACAGAAGCCATTCAAGTCAATGTTCCTATTTTCATGTGGTCTGATTCTCAGGTAGCACTAAGTTGGATTCATACGGATCCTAGTAAATTACAAGTTTTCGTTGCTAATCGAGTATCCAAAATTCAATCGTTGTCCAACACATTTACCTGGAATTATGTTAACAGTTCAAGTAACCCAGCAGATATTGCATCTCGTGGTATTATGCCTGAAAAATTAATTTCCAATACAATTTGGTGGAACGGACCACTGTTTTTGCAATTGGCACAGTCAGAATGGCCTAATGTGGATTTTAAGTTAAAAACTTCAGAACTGACAGAGTTGAAAAAGACTTCTAAAGTGTTTCAAGTTATATCAGTACAATTGTCAGATTTAATCACTAGATACTCAGATTTTATTACACTTCAAAGAATAACAGCCTATTGTTTACGTTTCATTTACAATTTAAGAAATAAATCTAATAAACGTACGGGTAATTTATCTATTGCAGAATTAGATGAAGCCCATATTAGTATCGTCAAACAAGCTCAATTAGAGTCATTTGCTGACGAATTATCCTTTTTCAAAAGGGGCAAGCAACTTCCAAAAAATAATAGACTTTCTTCATTAACTCCATTTTTGGATAATAAAGGAATTCTTCGAGTAGGTGGAAGACTCAACAATACGTATTTATCGTTCAATACTAGACATCCTATTCTTCTGTTATCCAAACACTATTTTACTAAGTTAATTTTCGAGTATAAACATAAGCAACTATTTCATCCAGGTCCTCAATTATTGCTTGCATCAGTAAGACAACGTTACTGGCCTATAGCAGGACGTGTCTTAGCAAAACAAACTGTCAAAAATTGTTTGACTTGTTTCAAGTTTAATCCTACACCCTTTTTAAGTCCAATGTCAAATCTACCAAATAATCGAATTAAACCTAATTTTCCATATGATGTGACTGGTATAGATTATGCAGGTCCTTTTAATATTCTTAGTAAAAAGGGTCGCGGAGCTAAACTATTAAAATGTTATTTGGCATTATTCATTTGCTTTTGCACAAAAGCTGTCCATTTAGAAGTTGTGTCGGACCTCACAAAAGAGAATTTTTTAGCAAGTTTAAAAAGATTTACCGCTCGACGTGGTATACCTAGTACTATTTATTCAGACAACGGCAGTACCTTTGTAGGAGCCAACAATTATCTGAAACAGTTAGGACATTTTTTACAGAAAAATTACAATTCTATTGAAACGGCTACAAGCGAGCTACGAATAAAATGGATCTTCATTCCTCCTTATACACCTAATCATGGGGGGCTGTGGGAAGCAGCTGTTAAAAGCACTAAGCATCATTTGAAACGAATATTAATTAATAATAATGTAACATTTGAAGAATTTAACACCCTTATCGTACAGATAGAAGGTATATTAAATTCACGACCATTGTTTGACATGTCAAATAATCCTAATGACTTATCTCCTATTACACCTTCCCATTTCCTAATTGGTAGACCTCTTACGTCATTGCCAGAGTATGACGTTCACAATATAGCCAGCTGTCGCTTAACCAGATTCCAACATGTGCAGCAGCTGTACCAGCAATTTTGGGGTCAATTTTCCAAACAATATATGTCTCAATTACATCAACAGTACAAATGGAAGGATCCAGCTAGCAAAATTCGATTAGGAACCCTGGTTCTTATTAAAAATGATTCTGTTCCTCCTTGTCAATGGATTACTGGACGAATCACTAAGTTATGTCAAGGTAGAGATGGAGAAACCAGAGTAGCAGAAGTAACCACCATGAAGGGATCAGTTACTCGTTCAGTAAGACATTTGTGTCCTTTACCAATGCAAGAAGACATCAACAATTGACAATTATTTGTGTTTGTTTTATTTTTTGTGTATTTAGATATTTTACTATTCAATATTTTATGTATATATTTTTGAAGGTGCCCTTCAAAAGGGGGGCTATGTTAGGACTTTTAACCTTTATAAAAAATGGCAACGGTGGCAACACCGCGCGCGCCTCAGTGACACCTAAAAACTAGAATTCGGGAACTAATGTTGTTAAGAGTGTAGACAAGAAAACAGACTACAGACGAATACGCGAACCAAGAAGTGTATTTTGTGTAATTTGTACCTCTTTCAATTAATTACAAGTATCATACAGTCCACTAGTGTTTATTTCGATTATCAGCGACAGGAAACGAGTAAATTCCAAACAGTAATTATACCAAAAAACAATAGGAGAAAAATGCAGAAACACATATATCGTCTAAAGCGAAGGAGTCGAGGAAACTAGGCAAAAATAATGTCAAACATCTGAGACTCTATGCAAAAAAACATAACTAAAAGCAAGTCTGCTCCAAAGCGAAAAACTCTGGGATTCGGTATATACAGGGTATCCAGAAACTCTACCGAAAAATGAAGACAGGAGATTCCTCGGATAATTTTAAGACAATTTAACCCAATTCACCTAGTCCGAAAATGCTTACTAAGGAAGCTAGAGCTCTTTGAAGATGGCGTCATATAATTAATTTTTCTTAAATACCTCCAGAACAATTCAATTTAGAAAAACAAAAATTGGTACGCATATTTGGTACGCATCCAGAACAAAGATTGGTACGAATCCAGAGATGAACCGATTCCATCTATTGCGAAATTATAATACCGGTCATAGGTGTCCGTTTTGGGTATGATAACGGGAATTGTTTCGCATAATTTTTTTATCTTTAACTTTTAAGCATTTTTGATACTGGATTATTAAATTGTGAGGTATTCTAGTACTAAAAGGTACTCTTGCTTTAAGTCGGTAGGGTACACCGTTTTCTAGAAAAATCGATTTGAAAATTTTTCCTTTCTTGAATTTGAAAAAATTTTTTTTTAATTTTCAAAAAAGAACGGTGTGTTTTACCAACCTAAAGCAAAAGTAACTTGTAGTATTTAAATACCTTATAATTTAATAATGTAGTGTAAAAAAATGCTTACAAATTAAAGACAAAAAAGTTATGCGATAAAATGACCGTTGACCTACCCAAAACGGACACCTATGACCGGTACTAGAAATTCGTAATTAATGAAATCGATTTATCTATGGAATATAAATAAATGTACCAGTTTTCGTCTTTCTAAATTTCTTTTTATTCTTTTTTTTTTTTAATTAAAAAAACGAAAAATTTTCAAATCGATTTTTCTAGAAAACAGTATATCTTATCGACTTAAAGTAGGAGTACCTTTTAGTACTAGAATTACCTAAGATTTAATAATTAAGTGTCAAAAATGCTTAAAAATTTAAGACAAAAAAGTTATGCGATAAAATATCCGTTGCCCTACCCAAAACGGACGCCTATGACCGGTACTAGATATTCACAATGGATGGAATCGATTTATCTCTGGAAGATAAATACGCGTACCTACCAATTTTCGTTTTTCTAAATAGAAGCGTTCTGGAGGTATTTAAGAAAAACTAATTACAAGACGCCATCTTCAAAGAGCTCTAGCTCCCTTAGAAAACTAAGAGAACTGGGTTAAATTGTCTTAAAATTATCTGAAGAATCTCCTGTCTTCGTTTGTCGGTAGAGTTTCTGGACACCCTGTATAACTCCGGTTTATAGCGTCCTACGCCTTCCGGGTCCTATTTTCCCGCCACGCCGACCTGTCCAATCTCCTGATTATAGGTCTCTCTTAGACATGGCTTTTTGGATTCCACTTATCTAGGTGGTTTTCGGTCTGCCCTTTTTTCTTTTTTCCGGGGGTTGCTATTCCAATATCAGCTTTGGGAGTCGATGTTCCTCCATTCTTTGTACATGGATTTCATCTATTATGTGTGTTTTGCTATTCATAATATCTCGTACTCTAATATTCATAATATTCGTAATGTGTGAGACTCTAGAAATGATCTACTCCAGAAGTCGTTTTCGGTTTCACATCCATACAGTACCACGCTTTTAAAGATTCTATTAGGTAGCTGTGTTTCCTTTTTTTGATAATGTTTTTTAACAAAGTAGTAAGTTCAAACCTCCTATCACTTTCTTTCCTTTCATAACCCTTTCCTCTATTTCGAATTCTGTCCTTCCACTTTGTTGGATTCTCGTTCCAAGGTATACATAAATAAGGCTTGGCGGTTCTATAACCATATCATCTTCTAGTTGTAACTCATGTTTATCTCCTCCTATACAAATATATTTGGTTTTCTCTATATTGACGTAATAGGTCCCATTTTTTGTATTCTTGAAACAGCTTGTCATAAATAATACATCATCTTTATACTGGGCAATCACCACCTGATCGTCAGCAAAATGTAGTGTGTATAGTGTTAAGTCGTCGTTTAGCTGTATCCCCATGCCAGAACACGATTTATGTCATTTATTCAAGACAAATTCAACCCTGTCGTAGTCCCTTATTCACCATGAAACTATCGGATAATGTTTGTTGATTTTTTACGTTTGCTTGAATGTTGTGCAATTTTTGCACTGCTTTTATTAAAGTTGTATTAATAGGGGATTTTTCCATTACTTGCCACAATTTACACAGTGGTACGGTATCATATGTCTTAGATCGACGAATAGTAGATATATTTCTCTGTACCTGGCTACTGTTTTTTCGTTGAATTGGTGAAGATGTGGTCGATGCTGGATCTTCCTGCTCGGAATCCTGCTTGTTGTTCGACCTCTAAAAGTGCATATTCATTTCCGTGTTTCTTTACAGAGGTAAAAGAAAAATGCAAGGAAAAATAAAACCTTATTTGATCTACATGTTAAATAAGACACAACAAGTGTACGAAGATTACAAGAGAATAAGAAATGAAACACATGCACTTATAAGAATAATTAAAAACGAGCACTGGGATCGCTTTTTAAAAGAAATGGAGATATAAGAAGTTAAAAATCAGAGGTGAAGGATTTAACAGATCCACAACACATCGACAAAGATGTATCGACTGACTATCTCAAAAAGTTATATACAAAGGAACAACAAATGATATTGGCACCACAAAGATCAGAAATTACCATAAACGAAGAAATTCACATAAGCAAGCATGAAGTACAAAAAACACTTAAAAACTAAAAAGGGAAAAGCTGCAGGTAAAATTTTACAAAAACGAAAAAATCAGCAACTTAACATATAAGCAACAAGGTTTCCCTGGGGGAAGGTCGTGTACAAATTGGTATGGTTTGCAGTGTATACGGAAAACTAGAGGAGATAGAAAAAAAAAGTAGTTAAGATGTCATGACTACTTTTTTCGTTAAAGTAACGATTGCCCAATCAAATCATCAATAGCTCCTCACATTATCGAGATACTGGGCGATTATTGAAAAATGTCGAAAACGACAGGGTTACAGATCTTCCTTATTAAGAAAAATTTTTAAAAACTTTATAGGAACTTTTGATAGATATATTATGGACGGATTCAATGGCGTACAAAAAACTTTTTTAGAGGGTCTCGCTAAGGAAATATAAACCATATTTAAATTAATAAATTAACCATAAAAAAATTCGAGATTCCATAAAATATTCAAAAATAACCGGACTAAAAATCGAAATCGGATAGATTTTTCAAATAAATTCAATAAAAATTCAAAATTCAATTAAAATTCAATAATAGCATATATAATAAACTTCGATAAAAATATTCAATTCAAAAAATCACTTCATGTTTCAAAATTCATAGTTAAAAAAAAATCGATACTTCATAAATTATTAAAAAATCAGCAAAGATAAATATTCAATGTTCAATAATAATATAAAAACGAGGGAAGCATTTTTAATAAAGATAGACATTCTTACTTACATTTTATCACTTTGTCTTTGTTCCCTGGGTTCTCTGCATCTTCGTCCTGGTCCATCTTCGCCGTCTCCGTTTCCAATTTGTTACCGCCATCTCTGCTCCTTTCAGAAGACCTCCTCTAATCTGCAGGATCAGCCATGTATTAAATAGTGTGTTGTTACTGCCTTCTGGTTCTAATTAATTAAAAAGACTAAACACGTCTTACTATACATTATATTTTATTCACTGGTATCCAATATCTAAACAATAACATTAATGATTCATAGCGCCTCGCCTTACTACATACTAACTTCTAATAATTATTTGTATATCTATATCCATACTGATTGCTCAGCGTGTTTTTATACCTATCTGAACCATAACAAATATAGTTCAAGTTCACTCGTAATAAACATGTGATACAAACTATAAGCTATTGTTTTTATGTATGTTCAATACCCTAAAGGTTAATAACATCATATTTAAATTATGATTTATACAGAGGGTTCATAATATACCACAGGGACACCCTGTATGTTTTCACATTTTTTGTTTACCTTTTTAATTCTCTTTCATCTGATATGATATATCATATATCTATTTTCAGTTTTTGGAGCTACCGTGCAAATAAATTGTTTATAGTTGACGTCAGGTTAAAGGCACTTAAAAATAAGACACTCGGTAACGTATTTTAACATTTTAATATTAGGGTACCAATCCTTGATAGTTTTATTAAATTTATTTATTAAAATGAAATCAGTACCTACCTAACTTGATAATAAAGTAAATACTTAACTACTTATTATTGGTTCAAAGAGAATTTTTATTTTTAAATTGTTGATTCCATATTTTATAAATAAAATTATCACGAAATAGAATACACTGTATTTTATTACCTTTTTCGTTTCAATTTCTAATTTTTTTACCCAATATATTATTATTGTCTTTTATACTTTCTATCTAAAATGGCATATTGTTACATCTTTTAAGAATGTTCATTTCATCGAGTAGGCTTTGGTAATGTTGGCATGGAAAATAAAACAAAACATGTGTCATCTGTGTTATCTGTCAGAATTAATATTGCCACCTAAAGTATTGTCAACAAAAACATGAATTTTGAAAATTATGAAAAATACGATATGCATTTGGCATACATTGAATGTCAAAAGAATGTTATTGCTGCATCTGAATTATATTTTCAACGATATCCAGAAAGAAGGCAACCAGACAAGAGAATTTTTAAAAAGCTTAATTCAAATTATTATTTATTACAGTATGGATGTTTCGTAAAACCACGGCGTCAGTATGAAAAAAATAATGAAGCGAGAGTTTTAAATACGCTGGGTTATATACTCGCATACCATAAAACTTCTTTACGTCAAATTAAGAAGGAAATAGGTATTCCAAAGACAAGTGCTGGGAGAATTTTAAAGAAACATAAATTTAAGCCTTATCGTACATATGTCCGACAAAAATTATATCCTAACAACGATTATTTGAGAAGGATACAATTTGCAGAATGGTATATAGAAAAATGTAATGAAAATCCAAATTTTTATTCCAAGGTAATATTTAGCGATAAAGCTCGCATATCCAGTGCAGGAATATTTAACCGACACAATGAACTATATTGGAATGACTCAAATTCCCACTTAGTTCAAGGGATCAGGAGGCAAGGTAGATTCGGTTTTAACGTTAGTTGTTGTGTTAAGTATAATAAATTAGTTTATCACGTATTTGACGATAAACTAACTGCTGCCGGATATGTAGATACCTTAGAAATGAATTTAAATGACATTTTTGATGAGGAATATTTGACTGATCGGAATACATTTTGGTTCCAACAAGATGGAGCACCTGCCCATAATGCAGAATTCGTTGGAAATTATTTAAATGAAAAATTTCATAATCGGTGGATTGGAACTTATAGTCCTGTTAGGTGGCCCCCTCGTTCACCAGAACTAAATCCTCCTGATTTTTTTATATGGGGATTTTTAAAAAACAATATTTATAAAACTGAATTTAACACCAAGGAAGAATTATTTCAAAGCATTCATCAAGCATTTAGAAAAATAGAACCAGTGTATATACTCAATTGTGTAAGATCTGTAAGAAAAAGGTGTCAATTATTATTACAACAAAACGGGGAGTATTTTGAACATTTATTATAATTTTCATATTTTTGTAAAATTAATTATAGTTGTTACGTTGTTTATGATTGTTGTTTGTTGGTTTATGTTAATGTTATTATTTTTGTAAAATTAATTCTTGTAGTTAAGTAGTTTTTTGTTGTTGGTAAATTCGTTATTCCTATTTTTTAAGTTGATGGATTTTATTTTTGCTAAATAAAAATGTCAAGGATTGGTAGGTACCCTAATATTAAAATGTTAAAATACGTTACCGAGTGTTTTATTTTTAAGTGCCTTTAACCTGACGACAACTATAAACAATTTATTTGCACGGTAGCTCCAACGACTGAAAATAGATATATGATATGTCGTATCAAATGAAAGAGAATTAAAAAGGTAAACGAAAAATATTAAAATATACACGGTGTCCCATTTAAAAAGACAAAAGTATGGTTTATATTTCCTCAGCGAGACCCCCTAAAAAAGTTTTTTGTACGCCACTGAATCCGTCCATAATATATCTATCAAAAGTTCCTATAAAGTTTTTTAAAATATTTCTTAATAAAGAAGATCTGTAACAATGTCGTTTTCGATATTTTTCAATAATCGCCCAGTATCTCGATAATGTGAAGAGCTATTGATGATTTGATTTGGCAATCGTTACTTAACGAAAAAAGGAGTCATGACATCTTAACTACTTTTTTTCTATATCCTGTAGTTTTCGGTATACACTGCAAAACATACCAATTTGGGACACCCTGTACAGATTCAATATTCGTCACAAAACAGATTACAGAGAAAGCATTAGAATATAATAGACGCGCATTTCTATGTTTGATTGACTTGAAGAAGGTATCTGACAGAGTGAAACTTAATGATTTAATACAGGTCTTGTATAATAAAAAGTGATCCCGCTGGACATTATCAAAACAATTAAATACTTCTCTCAAAATAACAAGATGGAAGTCAGAATGGAGGGCTCACTTACGGAACCTATAGATATAGACAATGGAATAAGATAGGGGGATTAACTAGCACTATGCTATTCAATCCAATCATGGGTGAAGTCATAAAGAACGTCAATAAAGGAAGAGGATACAAAATGGGGTATAATGAAATTAATCATTTTTATTTTTTTTTATTTTATTTTATATTAGTTTTACTCCTTTAAGTAACATAGGTCCATTTTCCGTTGAAATTTACCAGCTGAACAGGCAGGGTCGTGAATTGCAAGCTTTAGAATTCCTTCTTGTCTTCTTCGCTTCAGCATCCATCTGGCTTGCAATTTTTAGAAGCCATGGAGGTGTTACCAGGAAAATGGTCCAATAAGTTTTCAATTAAATATCTTTTAGGAATATTAAATATTAAAAATTTTTTAATATTTTTCAATATTTTTAATATTTCTATAAGGTTGAAAACTTTGACTTTTAAAATTTTCTGTTACGCATGTGGTAAATAGGATTGGTGGTTGGATTAGGATTAAGTGGCTTTATTCCTTAATTAATTTATCATCATCATTTAACCCGGATCTATCCCCTGCTGGAGATAGGTCTCCTTCAGTCTTTTCCATCCATTTCTGTTTTGTGCTGTTTGTATCCAGTTTTTGTCGATCCGTTTTATGTCATTAGACCATCTGGTTGGCGAACGACCTCTACTTCGATATTCTTCTTGTCTTGGTCTCCAGTGTATTATTCGCTGTGTCCATTTGTTATCTGAGATTCTAGTTATGTGTCCAGCCCAGTTCCACTTTAGACTCATAATTATTTCTATGGCATCCGTCACTCCTGTTCTCCGTTTTATCTCCCTGTTCATAATTCGATCCTGACGAGAAATGCCTAGCATTGAGCGTTCCATGGCTCTTTGGGTAACACAAATTTTATTTCTTACTTTTTTGGTTATTGTTAAAGTTTCTGCACCATAGGTAAGTACTGGCAACACACACTGATCAAAGACTTTTCTTTTGAGACTTAATTAATTAAACGTTTAATAAAACTCGTTTATTCTGACAATATTATATTTTAACTACAACAGTAGGTATTCGATTCATAGTAGGTATACATAAACAATAACATATCACAATCTACGCTATGATAGTCAGCGTAGGTCGCGACCAACCATGTCTATCGGCATTTCTGGAGTAAATACTAAATATAATCTTCTTCTTCTTAAGGTGCCTATCCATTCCGGATGTTGGCGATCAGCATGGCTATCCTAACTTTGCTTGCTGCTATTCTGAATAGTCCGGTTGTCGATGTATTAAACCACTTTCTCAGGTTTTGAAGCCAAGATATTCTTCTTCTCCCTGGTCCTCTCTTTCCAAATACCTTGCCTTGAAGAATGAGTTGCAACAAGCCCTATCTTTGTTCATTCCTCATACCATGACCAAGATATTCTAGTTTGCGTTCTTTGATTGTGTTAATAATCTCGCATTCCTTGCCTATTCTACGTAGAACCTCAACATTAGTCACACGATCCACCCACGAAATTCTCAAAATGCGCCTGTAACACCACATCTCGAATGCCTCGAGTTTTCTCAAAGAAGCCTCGGAAAGTATCCAGGCCTCTACTCCGTATAATAACGTAGAAAATACATAGCATCTGATGATAGAGATTTTAGTAGCAAGAGATAAATTGTGGCTTCTGAAAAGAGACTTCATCATTATGAACGCTGATCTCGCTTTTCCTGTGCGTTGTATTATTTCACTTGAGTGGTCCTACTGGCTGTCTATGTTGGTACCAAGGTATGTGTAGCTGTCGACCCTGTCAATTAGTTGTTGGTTAACCAAAAGCTGTGTATTTAATATTTAGCCCTTACTGACTACCATGTACTTTGTTTTTTTCGTATTGAGATCAAGTCCGTATTCTCTACTTATATCTGATATGCGCGACATTATTCTTTGCAAACCATCTAGACTGTCTGCAAAAACTACAGCGTCTTCGGCATATCTAATGTTGTTCAGACGCACTCCATTGACTAATACGCCTTCCTGTAGTTCTCCCAGCGTTTGCTCGAAGATACATTCAGAGTATATATTAAACAACACCGGGGACAGGATGCATCCTTGCCTCACTCCTCTATCTATGGAGACTGCCTCTGTCAATTGGTCATCCACTTTAATATTGGTAGTTTGGTTGTAATACAAATTATATATAATTCTCAAGTCTCTATCATCTACTCCCGCTTCTTTCAAGATGTTTATGAGTTTATCATGTTTTACTCTATCAAACGCCTTTTTATAGTCGATAAAACAAATATACATGTCACAGTCAACATCCCTGCATCTTTGCATAAGCACTTGGACACCGAATAGAGCCTCCCGGGTGCCTAAGCCATCGCGGAATCCAAACTGCGTCCATGATACCTGTTCTTAGCATTTTTTATATATTCTGTCGTGCATCACTTTCAGAAACGTTTTGAGTAAGTGGCTCATTAGGCTAACTGTTCTGTAGTCTTCGCATGTCTTGGCATTTACTTTTTTGGGTAAAGTTACGAAGGTCGACTTTAACCAGCTTTGGGGTATTTTTTCAGTTACGTATATTTTGTTGAATACAGTTGTTATCCATTTTATTCCTTGTTCATCCATAAATTTTAGGAATTCTACATAAAACTGGTCAGCTAAATATAATAATAATCCTATATCACGAGACGTTGCTTATACAGTATGTACCTGTAAGTTAATATGGAAAACTTTTTTATTACGACAGACTAAACGTGGCTCAATGAGGACCTAATAACAAAAAATATTTTAACGTAAAGCAGTAGAGCATCATGTTGCTGGAAGTAATCCATTGGCATCCACTTTAAGCCAAACTATTTTATACTTTTTACTATCTAGTTGGAACATATAACTTAACCAGTGTTTGGCATTGTGGCTATTTTGCGAGGACAGGGAGTTCACTGATGATGGACTGATAAGTCCGAAAACGTTTTGAACGTAATCCTTTTGGATTTTTAAAAATTTTAAATTTTTATTAAAATATACCATCTACTAACCACAGAGGCGGCTTTACCTATTGTGCAGGGTGTGCGGTGCACACGGGCGCCGAGATGTTGGGGGCGCCGAGATGTTGGGGGCGCCAAGCGCCAAAGAGCGGGTCCTGTGTCCTTTACTTTGTTTCAACATAAAATTATAAAATATGAAATTTTTTAATTATAAGGCGGAAGATGAATCCGTAACTGACGCCAAAATACATTAGTAAACTTTTACTATTACCTATTAGATATCGCAATTATACTAAGTTTGACGAACGCTTCAAACTTTTAAAGCAAAATAGTGACATTTTTCGGTCCTTCAAAAATTAAAAGACTGGAAGGATTTAGAATTAGATACAAAAAGAGCATATTGTGTCATGTTGGCTCTTTAGATGTAGATAGGTTTGAGCTCTTTAATGAAATACAATTATATTACCAATCTTTATCGATGATTCTACTACACCTTTGGATATTTTAAATTCTTCTTCTCTAAGTGCCATATCCGCGACGGAGGTCGGCAACCATCATAGCTATTCGGATTTTAGAGACGACTGCTCTGAAATGTTCTCTCAGGTTGCGCAGCCACGATATTCTGCGTCTCCCTATGCTTTTTTTCCTTGAATCCTTCCTTGCATAATCAATTGGAGCAAGTTGTATCTCTCTCCATGTGTAATATGACAGAGATATTCCAATTTTCTTGTTTTGATGGAATTTAAGATTTCCATTTCTTTTTTTCAGCTTTCTCAGAACCTCTTTGTTAGTGACGTGTTCTGTCCACGATATTTTCAGAATTCTTCTGTACACCCACAGCTCAAATGGTTCTAGTTTTTCATTGATGCAGCATTCAAGGTCCAGCTACATTTTAAATTACTTGTATACAAATAAATAATTACATTATTACATTCAGTGTTCCCAAATGTGTTCACTGCTCTTAGAATTTACCTCAAATTGCCAGAGACAGTAGCGCACAGTGAAAGATCATTTTCTAAATTAAAAATAATTCAAAATTATCTAAGGTCAACATTGTCTTAGTCGATTGACAAATTTATCACTAGTAAGTATTGAACATGAAATAAAAATCAAAGTAAGTGATATTATTTCAAGATTTTGCTAATTCAAAAGCACGAAAAGTATCTTTTGTATAATAATTATAATTATTATATGTTGTAGTAAGTGCCTATGTGCGTCCTTTAATATTTATTAATTAATTTTTTTGAAGATATTCTTCTTTAGCGGCGAATCGATTGAGGGTAAAATTTGATTGATCCCCGCGCATGCGCACACCGACAGTATGGTATTAGTGGTTATAGGGGCTCTAATTGGGTGTTGAAATTTTGAAATGATCTGTCAATAATTGTTCAATATGGAGATTATCGGTAAACAAAAATATTGTATAATATTAGTTCTTATTGATGTGTGGACAGAAATAAAATCAAATTTATAATTATAGTGACTTTTTAAATAGTTTTGAAAAGCCGCAGGTACGTAATTCTAAATGTTTCAGTTGGAAATACCTAATAGTTTCAATACCTATCTATTTGGAAAATGTAAACAAAATAATGTAGTTACCTATTAGTAGGCAATGCTTTAATTTACATAATCTGATTACGAACAAACTTTCTACAAATCTTCATCTCATATATTTTTTTCTTACTCTATATTTTATTGTATTTTATTTTGACAAAAATCAAACTAATAATTTTATTAAATTCATATAAATTTATGGTGTAAACATTTAGTTTGTGTATATTCCCACATGACGTACACGCGAATGTGGTCTAGTTTGAAATGCCGTCAGCTTTCGTACGGCGCGGTAGACGTGAAGTGGGTTCGAGCCCCAAGCAAGTTATTATTTTTTTATTTTTTTTTTATAGATTTTATGATTGTAAGTATATTATTATATAATTTTTGAAGATATTCTTCTTTTTTGAAAGTGGTAGATAAGAAAGTTAGTTTGATTTTTAAATAAAATAAGTACAAATAACCTTTTAAGTATATTTACTTCGTTTAAATTACCTATTATATAATAGAAGAATATCTTCTTACGTGCGTACAAAGTACACACACATTCTTTTTTTTTTTTTAATAATCACAAAGTTGTTCTTTTTTATTCATCTAACAAATTCCTTCCTAAAGGTACTATTTACTCGTGTACTCAAACCTGTCAAATTTCCTCAACCAATTTTCCTCTATACCTCATAGATAAAAAAGTTTATTTTTAATTAAATATTTTTAAAAGATTTGGGTAGGTTGTTCTGACGCCGTGAATACTTATTGGCTCCCGACATAATTTAATATTGCACTATTTGCATCTGGATTTTTGTTTACATTATAAGCGTACCTAATACCCTCTAATACTCTATGTACTATTAGTACAGGTACTAGGTATTATAGGTACCTATTCGACTATTCCATTTTGACTGCGCGTCAAGCGAAGGGCGCCAGGGCATCGATTGCACACGGGCGCTACATGGGCTAGAGCCGCCTCTGACTAACCAGGGAGTGTTTAACTTCAAGTTAAATTTTATTTTTATTATTAATTATACGAAAAAAGTTATTTTTCATAAAAAGCTCTGCATTGCCAAAAACCTTCAGATTCAACCATTAGATATCAAATTTTATGAATATTATACGAGGTATGTCAAAAAATATGAATTTCACTTAATAGTAAAGTAGGGTTATTTTTCACAATATTGAAAATTGTTATTATGAAAAGTGGTTTGGAAATAAGAACTTTATTCTAATATGCAATTTCATCCTTCTAATTGAAAAAAAAAATTGAATTTTTTTTAAATTATGGATAACCAACATGATTTTCAGTTATTTAACTCTTTTATTATTAATTTTACGAGCAACAGTTATTCTTTATAAAATGTCCTGCATGGTCTAAAAACTTAAATTCAACTATCTTATATCAAATTTTATCAATTTTATACGAGGTATGTAAAAAAATATGAATTTCACTTAAGAGTAAAGTAGCCTTATTTTTCACAATATATTTTGAAAAGTTGTTTGGAATTAAGAATTATATTCTCAAATGCAATTTCATCCTTCTAATAAAAAAAAATAGAAAATGTTTCTTTAATTATGGATAGCCAATATTATTTTCAGTTATTTCAATTATTATGATAACTCTTTTATTATTAATTTTTCGAAAAACAGTTATTCTTTATAAAATGTTTTGCGTGGTCTAAAACCTAAAATACAACTATCTTATATCAAATTTTATCAATTTTATACGAGGTATGTCAAAAACTGTGAATTCGCCTAAGAGTACTTAAATAAAATACCGTTATTTATCACAATATCGAAAATTGTGATTATGTAAATTTGTTTAGAACTAAAAACCATATTTCAATATGTAATTACATCCTTCTTATTGAAATATTCTAAACTATAAAGGTACTTTATTCTTGATCGAAATTCATCATTTTTGACATATCTCGTATAAAATTGATCTAATTTAATATGAGATTGAAATATGGTTTTTAGTTCTAAACAAATTTACATAATCACAATTTTCGATATTGTGATAAATAACGGTATTTTATTTAAGTACTCTTAGGCGAATTCACAGTTTTTGACATACCTCGTAAAAAATTGATAAAATTTGATATAAGATAGTTGTATTTTAGGTTTTAGACCACGCAAAACATTTTATAAAGAATAACTGTTTTTCGAAAAATTAATAATAAAAGAGTTATCATAATTGAAATAACTGAAAATAATATTGGCTATCCATAATTAAAGAAACATTTTCTATTTTTTTTTATTAGAAGGATGAAATTGCATTTGAGAATATAATTCTTAATTCCAAACAACTTTTCAAAATATATTGTGAAAAATAAGGCTACTTTACTCTTGAGTGAAATTCATATTTTTTTACATACCTCGTATAAAATTGATAAAATTTGATATAAGATAGTTGAATTTAAGTTTTTAGACCATGCAGGACATTTTATAAAGAATAACTGTTGCTCGTAAAATTAATAATAAAAGAGTTAAATAACTGAAAATCATGTTGGTTATCCATAATTAAAGAAAAATTTTCAAATTCTTTTTTAATTAGAAGGATGAAATTGCATATGAGAATATAATTCTTAATTCCAAACAACTTTTCAAAATAACAATTTTCAATATTGTGAAAAATAAAGCTACTTTACTCTTGAGTGAAATTCATATTTTTGACATACCTCGTATAAAATTGATGAAATTTGATATAAGATAGTTGTATTTTAGGTTTTAGACCATGCAGAACATTTTATAAAGAATAACTGTTTTTCGTAAAATTAATAATAAAAGAGTTATCATAATTGAAATAACTGAAAATAATGTTGGTTATCCATATTAAAAAAAAATGTTCATTTTTTTTAGTTGGAAGAATGAAATTGCATATGAGAATATAATTCTTAATTCCAAACAACTTTTCAAAATAACAATTTTCAATATTGTGAAAAATAAAGCTATTTTACTCTTGCTTGAGTGAAATTCATAATTTTGACATACCTACCTCGTATAATATTCATAAAATTTGATATGTGATGGTTGAATCTTAGGTTTTAGACCATGCAGAGCTTTTTATGAAGAATAACTTTTTTTCGTAAAATAATAATAAAAAAGTTTTCCATATGGTTCCAACTTACAGGGCAGGGACATACTGTATATATTTTTATCATAACAAACCTGACTATACAATGTCATCAGGTTATTGAATTCAAGATTTTATTAAATAAAATATGTGCTATATTTCTCTTCAATGCCTCAATGCCTTCAAGGGTTATTTACCTTATCCCACGCAGACGATGCAAAATTGATAGCTCAAAATGGAGATAGGCTTTAAAGATGAGTTCACAGATTTAATACAACGGTAAAACAATTTACCATGACTATTTCAACTCAGAATACTAGAACAATAGTAACCAGTAAAGAACCTATAAGATGTAAATTGGAAGTCGATTCGTTCTTCTTGGAGATCTTTCACCTGATCTTCGGCCTTCTGCCTTTGGTCCTCGCGCTTCTGGCTATGTGGCTGACGTCATTTAGATATGCTGTGTTTAGTTTTTTTAATAGCCTGTATTTTACATGAACCTCTTCCAGAATTGGCAGGTTGGTTCTGTATTCTGTCCAGGACACACATCGAATACTTGTGTAAACTCACATTTCGAAGGTTTCGATCTCATTTCTGTCAATTTTTGAGAGTCTATGTTTCAGCTGCGTATGTACCAATGGGAATGGAATTTGTAATTCAAGTTGAATATCTTTGAAGTTTTGACTTAACTTGTTTCTTTTTTTACAGCTTCGTCACCTCCAACATCTTCGTCAAGGCCTCCAACTACTGACTCTTCCAAGGACTTTTGGAGCAAAGGAAACGGCTCTGCTTATGGAAATTCTCTTTCAGTCTCTCACATTTCGGATAAAGGTAACTTAAGAATCATTCATCAAAAATTTGCAGTATAAAGTCAAAATGGCATTGTGCATTTTGAAAACACTCAACTTAAGCTTTCTTTTTTAACAGAAAAATTTAATAAAAAATAAAAAAAATTACAAAATTATAAGCAGATAACAATAATACATAGAATCAAAGAAGATGCTGTATATGTCCCCCACCAACATCTCTATATAACGTATCTCTTCTTCTCATTGAGTCTATAACATTGTTTAGGACCCACGGAGTATTATTTAATTCTTCAATATGATTGCCTATTTTTAGTCAAAAAACTTGCAAATCCGCTACAGGAGTTTTTAGAATCAATTTTTTTAAATGTGATAACAGAAAGAAATCGCAGGGAGTCATATATCACAGAATCCAAGTGTAAATATACAGGGTGTTTCAAAAAGGTATGTCATAAATTAAATCACGCATTCCGGGGACAAAAATAAATTGATTGAATCCAACTTACCTTAGTACAAAAGTGTACACAAAAAAAGTTACAGCCCTTTGAAGTTACAAAATGAAAATCGATTTTTTTCAATACATCGAAAACTATTGGAGATTTTTTATTGAAAATGGATATGTATGATTCTTATGGCAGGAGCATCTTAAAACTAAATTATAGTGAAATTTTTCCACCCCATAAAAATTTTATGGGGGGTTTTGTTCCCTCAATAGTATCCAACTATGTTTTCCAAATCCTGCCCATGCTAGTCTTGCTCTCCTAGTAATTTCCGAACTTTGGTTTTCTTTGTCAAGTTTCAGGACTTGGCCTAGGTAAATATATTCCTGGACTTTTTCTTTCTCACTGCCATTTTTAGTTATACGTCTGGGGTCATCCGTGTTTGTCATTATTTTTTTTTCTCATGTTCATTTTCAGGCCGACGTATTGGGAGCTGCCTGCGAGTTCCTCCATCATAATTTGCAGTTCCTCGAATGAGCTGCTATAATCACAATGTCGTCAGCGAATCTGAGGTGTTTTAGCTTCTTGCCATTAACGTTAATGCCATAGGTTGACCAATTTGTCGTTTTGAAGACGTCTTCTATGGCTAGGTTGAAAGCTTTGGCTCTATTACGTCTTCTTTTCTCACGCCTCTCTTAATGGGGATGGGATTTGTATTTTCGTCTAGTTGTACTATCATAGTTGCATTTTCATATATATTATGCATTAGCTGTCTATATCTCAAATCTATTCTACAATTATTAGTAGCTTGTTCTATGGCCCATATCTCTATACTATCAAACGCCTTTTCATAGGCTACGAAAGCAAGGAATACGGGTAGTTGGTATGCATTTGCCTTCTCTATCAATGTTCTCATTTTCAGCAGGTGGTCTGATGTACTATATCCTTTGCGGAAGCCAGCCTGTTCCACTGGTTGGTAACTGTCCATTTTGTAGGTCAACCAGTTGTTAATAATTCTCATAAATAGTTTGTATACCTGACTGAGCAACGAAATAGGTCTATAATACTTTAGGTCACATTTGTCCCCTTTTTTGTGTAAAAGTATTACTAGACTTTCGTTCCAGTCTTTAGGGATCTTGCTGTTATGGAAACATTTATTAAATAGCTCTGTTAGTATGGGGATTGTTACTGTTTTGCTTGTTTTCAAGAGCTCGGCAATTATACCGTCGTGTCCTGGAGCTTTATTAATTTTTAGTTCTTTTAAAGTTCTTTCTATTTCGAATCCTTGGTAGTACTTCTGATCCCACGTTTTTTATTTTTCTTTTGACGTTCTCCTTTGTTGATTCATTAGGCTGGCATTGCGAGCTGTACAAGCTTTTGTAGAAGTCTTCGATTATTTTTATTATTTTATATTTGTCCTTCTCTTCCTTATTATTGGCGTCTTTCATTTTGATGATTTTTTGAACGCCCAGTGCGGGACATTTTAAGCCTCTGTTGTGTTCAATGACTCGCTCTATTAAGTTTTCGTTCCATTTTTTATGTAGCGTTTTAGTTCTTTTCCAATTGTTTTATTAAGTTCTATGTATTCTTGAGTATGGCGTTTGTTTTGCGCTAGTAGTTGTCTTCTTTCGTCATTAGTTGTTTGGTTCCGTTGGTTATTTTGTCTTCTTTAGTCCTTGTTTTTTTGCGACCTGTAGTCCGGCTTCGAGAAGGTTCTTATTTATGTTTTTGTTAATTTCGTCAATTTGATCTTGATTATGTGAAGGATCATATTCGAACTAATCCGCTAAGATCTCTCGGAATTGCTCTTCATTTGTTTTTAGTTTAAAGGCATCGATCGTTGTTTTTTTAAATATTCTTTTTCTCTCTTCTTTCATGTTAATATTTATTTTTGCTCTAACTATACGATGGTCACTACCCGTTGTTACGTTGTTTATTGTTGTTACGTTTTCAAATACTCTTTTGTTGTTTGAGAGAAAATAGTCTATTTCATTTTTGGTGGTTCCGTTAGGTGCAACCCATGTCCACTTTCTGTTAGGTTTCTTTTTGTAGAAGGTATTCATAACATACATGTTTTCTTGTTCCAAAAATTCCATAAGTTTTTCTCCCCTTGTGTTTCTTGTGCCGAATCCAAAATTTCCAGTCTTGCTTTCAGAGTCTTCAATCTTACTTCCAATTTTGGCGTTAAAATCTCCCATTATTATTATTTTGGATTCTCTGTTGGTGTCTATAGCTTTTTTAAGATCTTCGTAAAAAGTATTTATTTCTTCATCAGTTGCTTTTTCAGTTGAAGCATAAACTTGCACAATCTTTAATTTTGTTTTTGGATTTAGTTTTAAAATCATGTATGTAACCCTGTCTGAGATGCTGTCAATTATTTGAATTTGTGATTTTCTCTTCTTGTTGATTACTACTCAACCAAATGTATAGTCTTCATTGCCTTTATAATAGAGTCTGTTGCCTGAATGTAAGTCCACATACCCTTCACCTCATCTTTTAACTTCTGATAGTCCCATTATATCCCAATTCATGTTCCCCAATTCCTCTTCTAGTTCGTAGAGTTTTTCGTCTTTTGCTATGGAACGGATGTTGTACGTTGCTATATGGAGTGGTTTGTTGTTCTTCTTTTTCAATGCCCAGAATCCTCGAGGCAGACCGTTGTTTCGGTGTGGGACTGTGGAATAAACTTCCTACCCACCTGGGGTATCTTCCGTATCTCTGTTGAAACCGACATTTTGGATTTTTTGAGGTTTTGTCCATAACCCACCACGCTGGCCAGACGGGTTGGTGGGCGGGGGATATTAGGGAAAGAATTTGGGGTTTGGATAGGATAATACTGGGGTTAAGGCCTGGTTTCCTCTACGTAGGAAGTGGAGGAAAAACAAGAAGTTCGCGTGAGCAGGGACGCTAAATCCCTGAAGTAAGTCTACTCTTTATCGAGATCATAGAGGGGTACCTACCCGCTACCGCCATCCGGTAGCATCTGGTACTCTACATCCTCATATTCTGACAATTTGTGTACCCAGAAAGATGAAACCAATATTCGTCAGTAAAAAAGGTTTTGCCAAATACATCATCAACATTATTGAAATTGTTCAGAAACCAATTACAGAAGGCTAGCCTTTGGGGGTATTGGTTTAGGATGATTTCATGGAAAGCATGTAAACGATACGGATGAAAATGTAAATCTTGCTTAAGAATACGCTGGCAACTTCCATATGAAAGACCTACCTGTTGATGTAAATACCGAATTGATGTATGTGGTTGATCTACTGAAACGAGATAAGCGATGGACTACCCCAGCTAATTGAAATAATATTCAAAAATATTACCTCAATCATCCAAGATAGCCACCGTTACACCCTTACCTAGCTCAGTCTCTCGAGGTGTGTATTCGTCTTGTCCTAATCTTAGAAATGAAATATGAAAATTCGGAATGAAGCAAACAAAACAATATTTTTAACTAATCATGTTTATTGTTCATAAAGATATAATAAAAATATGACTTAGTAGATATATTAACAAATACATTCAAATTCTTGCCAAAAATTAACAATTTGTAGATTATGCTTATGGCTTTTGGTATTGGTTCGATGGTAATTTCTTGATGTCGAATGGTACTGCTGCTGGTTCTGCAACGGGCTCTGGGGTTATAGGTGTTGTATTCCACCAGGCCTACGGAAGTTGGTCGTTGCAGTCTAGGTGATGTGGTTGCAGTATGGATGAAATGTCCGTGGTTCTTGTATCGCCGGCGATTTGAGGATTCTTGAAGCTCCCAGAGGGAGGACGGTGATCTTTATCCCAAAAACTAGAAGAATAATGCGTGTATAAGTTTTGACATCAAGAAGAAAAGGTACCCTTTGCCAAAAAGTATTCAAAGAGTAGCAGATGGCAAGGGATACATTAAATGGAATCAAGAGGAGGAGAATAGTTAAATATCTGATTACTAAAAGCATATATGTAAGTTAAAAAGATATATTTAAAACTAAAATATCAGAACACATTCTTTAAGATGGGAGGTTAGATATAAAAAATATTAGAAAAAGCTGTTAGATGTTGAACTGTGATTACAAGAAAAAATAATAATGAATATTCTTACCCCAAGAGAAAATTTGATTTGGAAATAGATAGTTATTATCAGCTCTGTAATTGCCTTTTATAATATTACCACCACCATTTTGAGAATTGAAATGACAGCGTGAACTGTAGAAAGGTAGGCATGTTCCGTATTAAGACAGATACTTACAGAGTAAGAATATACGGGGTACGTTCAGTATGATGAATTATATGTTAGATGAAAATAGATATATTAAATAGAAGATAACAAAAGAGGATAATAAAAGAGGGCGCCAACGAGTTTTAACGAAGAAAACAGGTAAAACAAATAGAAGAAAATTATTACTAATGAAATATTAAAGAAAATAAAGAAAATAATTATTTAAAAATAAAATATCAAAGATGTGACGTTTGTAACGTTACACTACAATTAAAGTGAAACTAAAGACTAAAGAACCGTCATCATCATCTAGCCGTCTGCATCCAATGTTGAACGTAGGCCTCCCCTAATTTCTTCCAGTTTTGTCGGTCTTGGGCTTCGTGCAATCAATCTCCAGCTATCCTTTTTTTTTGACGTCGTCTGTCCATCGTGTAGGTGGTCTACCTTTACTTCTGTCTGCTCTTGGTCTCCACAGTAAAGACGAAGAACCCTAGCTCCAAGAAAATTATGGATAAAAGGCAGCTCAAACAAGACAATACATAAGCGGAAACTAAATTTGAAATAAACGAGAACTTTCGAAAATTTAAAGAAGATAATACGGAAACTGTAACTATAGTCTGTTCGCTAAACTCAGACGCAACTTTCTAGATATTTTAGTCGGTAATTTTGCCAATTTTAGTAAAATTGGCAAAAAATAATTACTAAATAGTTAATAATCACTAAATAGTTAGTAATTTTGCCAATTTTTGCAAAATTGGCAAAAAACAAAAAAATTATCGACTAAAATATCTAGCCAGTTGCGTCTGAGTTTAGCGAAGCGACTATATTGATATTAATGGGGAAAAATTGAACATGCATTTCTGTCGGCTGAAAAAATAGCCTCAAATCACTTGGAGAAAAAACAAAATTTTGGATCACCGTAGAAATTCTTGAACTGATGAAAAAACGAAGAAAACATAAAGCAAAAGACCTGAATAAATAAATATTCGAGAGACAATACTACAACAACCTGAATATCAATCAGTCTTAACGATTTGTAGCACTTATGTGAATAAACTTCAAGTTGTTTGCGGAAAATAGAAGAAAAATAAAAGTTAGGGCAATAGGACAACCAAAATTAGCTCCTTTTATAAATTTTCTTTCTTAAAACTTAAAACATTTACATTTGCTTTTAGATCATCATCATCATCAGTGGCGTTACAGCTCTTTATGAGCCAAAGCCTTCTTCAGAACAATACTCCATTCGCCCCTGTCTCTGGCAACTCTTCTCCATGCTCTAATTCCAATAGCTTTAAATCGTCTTCTAATTTGTCATGGTCTCGGTCTTCCTCTTGGTCGTTGTCCTATAGGCTCTCTTCGGTCAAAAACTTTTCTGACTATTGCATCTTCCTGTCGCCTGATTACATGCCCTATCTGTCTAAGGCATACCTCCTTTTTATAAGGTTCTCCAAAACTTTTATACAACTCCTTCGCCACAAACCTTGTTCTTTTATCCCTCTATATATTCTTCTTAGAATTTTTCGATCAAAACGTTTGATCAGTTCTTGGTCATTCAGCGTAAGTGACAAAATTTCTGAACCATATATGTTAGCACTGGTCTTATTAGCGTTTTATAGACAGTCAATGTAATTTTACTAGGTATTTTTTAGGCCATCTGTCTTCTTAAGCCATGGCAAAACTTATTGGCGAGCACTATTATTCTTTTTAAATGATTAAACCTTAGACATTATCATAGACTTGTTTAACACAGTGTACAAAACAGGAAACATACTAAAACAATGCTACTCTCAACTTTTTGTGCTATCCCTAAAAATACAAACGCTAAAGATTGCAGTGAATACAGAATAATATCATTAATAGGTCACATTCTCAAATTATTCTTGAAAATAATACATGGTCGTATAAATAAAAACTAGAAGAAGGAATAGATGATAGTCAGTTTGGGTTCAGAAACGGATTAGGAACCAGAGAGGCGTTATTTGCTTTTAATGTGTTAGCTCAAAGATGCATGGACATGAATGTAGATGTGCATGTTTGTTACGTTGATTTTGAGAAAGCTTTTGACAAAGTAAGACATGAAAAATTAGTCCAAATTCTAAAGACAAAAAACATAGACAAAAGGGACTTACGAATAATAACAAACCTTTACTGGAATCAAAGAGCACAAATTGTAATAGATAACGAACCCAGTCCAGAAATTGAAATCAGGAGAGGAGTTCGGCTGGGATGTATTATGTCTCCATTATTCTTTAATTCATATAGTGAAGCCATTTTTGAAGAAGCATTGCTATCTCAAAGTGAAGGAATAATAATTAACGGAAGATCTATTAACAACATAAGATATGCAGATGACACCGTGATTGTGGCAAGCTCTGCTGAACAACTCCAATTACTACTAAACAAAACAAACAATTTCTGTGAAGAATATGGACTAAAAATGAATATAGAAAAGACCAACTACATGATAATAACTAAGAAAACAAACATACAAACTAGCATACATTTGGGAAATGTACCGATAGAAAGGGTTGATAAATACAAATACCTAGGAACCTAGATTTCTGAGGAAAATGATCAAACAACAGAAATAAGGGCCAGGATAGAAATAGCAAGAAATGCGTTTTTAAAAATGAAAACAGTTATCTGCAACAAAGACCTTAGCTTAGAACTGAGAGTAAGAGCTTTAAGATGCTACGTGTTTTCGATACTACAATATGGACTTGAAAGCTGGACATTAAAGCAAGAACACATAAATAAGCTACAGTCATTTGAAATGTGGTGTTACAGAAGGATGCTTAGAATAGCATGGACACAGAGGAAAACGAACACGGAAGTATTGCGAGAAATGGTTAAAGAATGCGAAATAATAAACACAATAAAAATAAGAAAGCTCATTGGTACCTCGGGCGAAAAACATTGGATATCTTAATCATCCATGTTATAATTCACATCTTTGTCATATGTTCCGATGACGGATCAATTGTAAAGGGTTTTTACCCTGTTATTTTTACTTTGGTGGCTTGCATGTAGATTCTAAGATTGCACTGATGATGATCGGTCAACCGATCGAAAACTAGTTCTGTCTTTGATGTAGCCCTGTATAGGGATTTTAACAAATATACCTTTTAGAAAGGATTTTATGTTTATGAAAAATAAGAAAGTTACAATATCTGGGACACGTAATGAGGGGACCGCGATATGAAATGCTATGACTGATAATAAAGGCAAAGATAAGAGGCGGAAGGAGTATAATAAGGAGAGTGTCATGGTTAAAGAATTTAAGGGACTGGCTTAGATGCATTTCTATAGAATTCTTTAGAGCAGCGGTGGATAGAGTAAAGATAGTGATGATGATATCCAACCTCCGATTAGGAGACGGCACTTGAAGAAGAAGATTATCCTTTTAATTTCTTCACTGACATTATTATCTTTAGTTAGTAGCGAGCCTAAGTACAGTTGAGTCCACGAGTCTTTACCCGTGCGTTATCGTTTAAAGCATACGAAATAAGTCGATGGTAAGTCGTAAATTGAAATTTAAGCAACAGCAAGTGAGAGTAAGTAGCTACTGCTCCTATTACGGGTTAGAATTTGAGTTATCAAATAGGTGTTTTATCTCGCCAGGTATTAATGACGTACGGGTAAAGACTCGTGGACTCAACTGTATATGAAGGTGTCGATACCTTCCAGTTTTAGGTCAATTATTATTATTGTAGGTGTCAGGTTGCTTGACCCAGTGCAACACATATATTTGGTCTTTTGAACATTTATATTCCCATTTATAGTCCCATCTGTGAAGATGCTCTTAATGACAGAAATGCTTCAAGCATGCTTTTGATTATCGTCAAGCATTTGCTTTTAGATATACTTCTTAATACACTGAGCGGCACAAAAAATGGCCACCCCACAAAATGGGTAATTTTTGATGTCGTGAATTTTCTAAATCCGTTGTCCGATTTAAGTGACTTTTTAACATTTTATAGCCTTATTGTTTAACAATATCGCTGTAATAAAATTATTGCTAGACAAGTAAATGATCATTGTATACCGGGTGTACCAATCAAACTGTGTCTTATTCTCAAAGTTCACCACACCCTGTGTAATATTCTAGCATTTATAAAATATTGAAATTAAAACCCAACTATAGCCGCAGGTTTTCTTAACATTCTGTTTTTTTATTCATTCGCTTATGTTGGATAATAAAAAAGTTAGGTACTTTAACAACTAGCCACGTTCTTCATTAATACAGGGTGTTTCTAAATAAGTGCGACAAACGTTAAGGGGCAAATCTGCATAAAAAAAATGGCAGTTTGCTTTATAAACACATGTCGGCAAATGCTTCGTTTCCGAGATACTGGATGTTGAATTATTTTCTTACAAACTGACGATTGATTTATTGCTGTAAAACCGGTTGAGATATGAAAATGAAATTTGGTAGGTTTTAAGATACAGTTATTGCACATTTTTTGACATAAAACTAAGAATTTTATATTCACCATTGGTGTGCATGCGGGTAATATTACCCGTCATATTACCCGTATGCGCGCCAATGGAGAATATAAAATCCTTAATTGTATGTCAAAAAATGTGCAATAACTTTATCTTAAAACCTACCAAATTTTATTTACATATCTCAACCGGTTTTAGAGCAATAAATAAATCGTCAGTTTGTAAGAAAATAATTCAACATCCAATATCTCGGAAACGAAGCATTTGCCGACATGTGTTTATAAAGCAAACGGCCATTATGTTTTTATGCAGATTTACCCCTTAAAGTTTGTCGCACTTACTTAGAAACACCCTGTATTAATGAAGAACATGGCTAGTTGTTAAAGTACCTAACTTTTTTATTATCCAACATAAGTGAATTAATCAAAAAACAGAAGTTAAGAAAACCTGCGGCTATAGTTGGGTTTTAATTTCAATATTTTATAAATGCTAGAATATTACACAGGGTGTGGTGAACTTTGAGAATAAAACACCGTTTAATTGGTACACCCGGTATACAATGATCATTTACCTGTCTAGCAATAATTTTATTACAGTGACATTGTTAAATAATAAGGCTATAAAATGTTAAAAAAATCATTTAAATCGGACAACAGATTTAGAAAATTCACGACATCAAAAATTACCCATTTTGTGGGGTGGCCATTTTTTGTGCCGCTCAGTGTATTTTTGTAGAAGAATTTCTTAAATTGCAACCATTTTTGTATATGGACAACAATGTCTGACATATATTATTGTTGCAGGCTCTAAGTATCAATCGAATTTAAACGAAATTGACAAATCAGAACAGAAGGCCAATACGGATTCAGACACCAAGGGTCATTTTTATGAAACTTCTTCTGAAAATATGGGAGATCATCTTAAATGTAAGTACTTTTAAATAATATATACTTATACAATTTTACACATACCAATCAGTTAAAGTTACTGGATTAAAAAATATTAGAAAAATATTCAGGCATAAAAATATCACCTTGTATATTATATTTTTTTTAAATGGATTCTGCACTTGAAAAGAGGATAAAAACTAAACTTAGCGGTATACTTTGAATTTTCGGCAAAATGTTTTTTCTGGTAAAATTTTGAATTTGAATTCTGAAATTATATGAATTGCGAGAGCTCGAAGTAGAAAAAAATAATGCGACTTAATTTTAATTAACACCATTATTTGATCTGAATTGGTAAAATGTTATTTTATTATGTGCGACAAATAATTCATAAGAAATATTTATCCTTAAATAATGAATAAATAAAACAAAATAGCATGCTATGGCAGTGAAGCCTGGGTCCTGAAAGAAACATCCAAAACAAACTCCACACATTCGAAAGGAAAGTACTGAGAAGAATACTAAGACCTGTGAGGGAAAACGGAATCTTCAGAAGTCGATATAACAACGAGCTCTATCAACTTTATAAGGAAACACCCCTGTTAGACTTCATTAGAATACAAAGATTGCAATGGGCCGGACATGTGATAAGAATGGGAGAGGATATGCTACCAAAAAGAGCAGTGAACGCTAGAATGCAGGGAAAGTGACCGGTTGGAAAGTCAAGAAAGCGCTGAGAAGACACAGTAAACAGCGATGCACAAGCCCTTTTAGAAGTCCGTGTATGAAGAAGAGCAGCCACAAACAAGAGTGGAGGCAAAAAATAAAGGAGGAAAAGGTTCAATTTGGGCTGTAGTGCCGTAGAAGAAGAAGAAAACAAAGTCTACAAAAAATTCATAACTTTAATCAGCGAAGTGTCTTAAAAATAAAAAAAAATACAGCGAAAATTTGCATAAGAATAACAATTATCAAGGCTAAATTATTAGGTCGTTCAAATGAAAAGGTACCAAACAACACTGTGGGCAGATACACGACAATTAGACCGAAATCATTAGACCGAAAGCAGTAGACCGAACTCATTGGACCGAAAAGCACTTTACCGAAACCTCACTAGACCGAACAGCATTAGACCGAAATGGTACATAAATTAAAAAAGATTGCAGCAAATTATGCTAAGATTTTGTATATCTGCCTTTTTGTTTATTGTATTTTTTTGTATTATTTTATATATAGAACTGTGTAAATTGTTAGTCTGTACAGACTGAGATGAAATAATTTCCATCCATTAAACAAATTAGTGAAGGTAACAATAAATTAAGGGTAGAGTGACGTTAACCTCTAAACTCGCCAGTACTTTGTGCCGCCAGTCCTAAGCCTGAATAAAGGGTGAAGGGAGGTTGATGTTACCGTTGCTCAGATTACAATCCTGTTAGAGCACCCTGTATTATGTACCTAATGCTTTTCGGTCTCCTACTGTTCGGTCTAGTGAGGTTTCCGTAAAGTGCTTTTCGGTCTAATGAGTTCGGTCTACTGCTTTCGGTCTATGATTTCGGCCTCTTTACAGTAAACCCTGTGGGCATGCCCCGATAAAATCCGAAGGCTCCTTTTACATCCCTGGTTGTCTCATAAATGTCTCACTACGTTATCTCATAGCGGCATAGGCAAATATGTTTGCGGTTACGTTGTTACGACGTTTCGTACCTTTTCATTTTAACAACCTAGTAATTGTTCAAAATCGAAAGTAATTGTAATATGCATGCATAGATGCATAGCAGGAGCATTACGCAAGGGAACTAAATGAAGACAGAGATATCTTTAACACTAATTCACCCCAGAGCATACGAGTACACGACGAATATGTAAACGTGAATAAATAACAAATACAACAAGCACTTAAATCCGTGAAGAACAACAAAGCATCCGGGCCGGAGAACATAACAGCAGAACTTCTAAAACCCTGAACACCAACGTAATAAGATATCTTAAGGTGCTATTTACAAGATGCTTAAATGGGGAAGAAATCCCGAAGAGTTAGAAAGAAGCATGGATAACTTCAATTCACAAAAAAGGTCCAAAAGATATTTGTGGAAATTACAGGTGTATCTCGGTCACTAGTACCTTTAGCAGGCTGTTTGGTAAAAACAATTGGTAAAACAAATCTTTAAAAAAATGATTGAGCAAGAATACGAACCTCATGAAATTGAACAGCAAGCAGGGTTTTAGAGCTGGAAGATTCTGCATAGACCACATATTTACTTTAATACAAATTAGTGAAAAGAAAGTTGCAAGAAGCCAGGCAATACATATTTTATTTGTGGATCTCACAAAAGCATATGACACGATCCCTGTGAGAAAGCTGTGGCAGTCTCTTGAACGATCTTCCTTAAATAGCACGATCATCGCCGTAGTCAAACAATTATACAATAAAGCAACATCAAAAATCAAACTAAACAACACCTTATCAGAAGAATTTCCAGTAACAAATGGATTACGACAAGGATGCTGCCTCTCTCCAATACTATTTAAGATTTATTTAAATAAAGCACTAAAACACTGGAGAAGATCTTGTTCGGGGATGGGAATTCAACGTGACGACGATACAACATTGTATACTCTATATTTTGCGGATTACCAAGTCGTAGTAGCAGCGGATAAAGAAAATTTAGAATTCATGACGAGACGGTCATGAATTTTCAAGTATATGAAGAGTGGGGCCTTTCTGTCAATAGAAACAAAATTCAAAACAGAAGATCTAATAGTTAACGACCATGAAACAATCAAGAACTGTAGGGAATATGTATATTTGGGAACAACATTCAACAAGAGTGGGCGTACTGAAAAAGGATAGAGCAAAGAATCGTGAAAGGAAAAAGGGTGATTGGATGCCTAAACCCGATGCTATGGTCAAAAGAACTATCTAATCAAAGAAAACATCCCATCTTTAACTCCATCTTTAAAAGTATAGTGCTCTATGTATGCGGAACATGGCAACTTACTAAATCCCTGGAACGACGCCTACTTGCATTGGAAATTGACTTCTGGAGAAGATCGGCTAGAAAATCAAGGCTTGAAAGAATACAAAATGACCAAATCAGAAATATAATGGGAGTCAAGTCAACCAGGCCCGGACTGGGCCGCCGGCCCACCGGGGCCCGCGGGCCGGTGCGCCTTTTGCCTTGGTTAGTATCTATCCATTAAAACAATTAAAAGCTGAAAAAAAAATGTTTTTAACGTTTATACAAAAACGTTTTTACTTGCTTCTGATTTCGCCGTTTGGCACCGAAGGCGCACCAGATATCTACATAATAAAGCCAGTGGGTACAACAAAATACCAGATATCAGATAATCAAATAGCTTAGATACGATACGCGGCACCCTCGAAGACCATTTTTACTATTCGAGAGCCTTTCGTAAAATGATCTTCGAGGGCGCTGCGCGTCGCATCTAAGCTATTTGATTATCTGATACCTGATACAGAGAGTGTTACATCCCACAATTGGACTAAAATATACAGGTGTGGTTTTCAGTGCTCCAAAACTACATTATACATGCAGGATTTTTGTGTCCCAAACTCCTAAATAATGAAGCCAGTGGGTACAATAAAATACAACTTTTATCAGGTATCACATAATCAAATAGCTTAGATGCAGCGCCCTCAAAGGCCATTTTACGATTGAAGCGTCTCTCATAGGGTCAATATCCGCTGTTTCTATTATAATAAATAGCTTAGATGCGACGCGCGACGCCTTCGAAGACTATTTTTATGATTCCGGCGCCTTTCGCGGGTATCAATTTCCGCTGTTTCTATTATAAAAAATAGCTTAGATGCAACGAGCGGCGCCCTCGAAGACCATTTTTACGATTGGGGCACCTTTCGTGGGTATCAATTTCCGCTGTTTATCAAATAACGGATATTTTTACGCGAAAGCACTCTCGATCAACTCCTTCACATCCTGCATATTGGACCAATCAAGCCAAGAGCATCCACAAAAGCTTCCTGATTTGAAAATTTTTTTAGATCGCTATCTTCATCTTTCCGTTTCTTCCTTTTGCTAGTTCAAAACTCACATACTTATGTAAGCTGAGCGATTGTTCTTCCAAACCAGTCCAGCTTATGACACTGTTTAGAAGTGATGTTGAAACCAACGAGAGGTCCAGAAAGAATTCACTATTACTTCTTACGAACGTAGGTGGCTTACCGTCATTTAGCATGGTAAGCCCCATGGCGTGGATCCATTCTGATAGGTATTCCCCTCTCGAAGCGGGACGTTTGGTGAAACATAACAATTGTACGCCAGCCGGTCTACAACTTATGCCTTAACTCCTTAACATACCTATTAACATTCTTAGCAGAGTGTCTGGTTATTCCAATACCTCGGTTCACCACGTATACGGTCACGTCAGATTTCCTATCTTTAACGATTCTCTGTCGAAAGACCAAATGTCATACCTTCCCTTCGTGCGAGTGCCTCTGCAACATCGTGAGCGGCCCTCGCCCTTCCCACATTTATTTAAAGGAACTGCGTATTAGATGGTTCTTATCTTTCTAACTTACTTACCCATACGCTGTCTGATTCCTGGTCCTAGGTGTTTTCACCCACCCTTTTCTCATCGCTTGTGGCAGGGTGTCATCAGTTTTTTACACTCCGGGCACTGTAAGCTGTCGGTACTGTAACCGGATTCTTTAAAGGTGAGGGAAAAAATCGTCTCACTACTGCACTCTCGTGACTGGTGCCCCCTCCTTACCACATCTGTAGTAGGAGTCCTCCCTGTTTTCTCTCTTGCAGTCCGTTTTACTATGCCTGAACTGCAGGCATCTAAAGCACCCCTGGACACGCAGTCTCTCTCGTATATTGCATGAGTTCCAGCCAATAGGTATATGTTCTCTTTCCAGTGCCTGCTTGGATGCGATACGTGTCAGTCCAACCGTGACGTATGTGTTTTCTATTTTCCCTTATACAGACGAGTTTGACGTCGTCAGGCTCCCTGCTGCCGGTATACCTCCGAACTTGTCTCAGGATTTCTACCTTGGGACTCCTCCGTCTATATCAAATAGGTTCACCTGGACCTGATAGCCCCGGACAACCTCTACTGCGTTTCCCTCCGTGCGGGCCACGATAGTCTTCTTCAGGCGCTCGGTCTGTTCTTTCCCTGTCACTTCGAGGATAATGTCCCCTCTTATGCCTTCTTTAGTGCTTTTAACGCTAATCCCCTTCCTCCTCGTGTCTACACTACCCTTGATTTGCTTGAGCAACTCGGCGTAGGATTTTCTGCCTCCCTTCATGATCACCTTCTACGCCTCCACTCTCCTTTCCCCGAGTTTATACTCCTCGAGCGCGAGGTGGAGGTCCACACCCATAAAGGTGAGTTCCAGGAGCTTCCTGAGGTTGCTACCTCTGTAGCCCCCACTACTCTCAGGTATGCCCCTCTGGTCTCCAGTGTCTCCATGTCTTCCCTCAATTTATAAATTTAATAATTGCCAGTAGTCTCTCGTCCTTGTCCATTTCCGTCACCCTTTCTTCCGGAACCTTTCTTCCTCACCAAAAAATCCATGTTCCATGACCACTACTAAGTCGCCTGCAAGTTTATTCCCTCTTCCCGGTTTAGCGACCTTATAATGATCCTCTTCCAATTCGGCTTTATAATGTCCTTTATTTTTTCAAAGCCTCTTTCCCCTGAGTTCAGGACCGTTGCGATCATTTTTATCTCTCCTTCATTAAGATTTTCGGGGAAGAGCTCGTCGAAATCCATCTGTGTGGACACTCGTACAGTTTCCTTAGTCGTTTTTTCCTCACCGGTTTTCTACACTATTCTATTTCGTTTCTTAATGTTGCCGTGGGCGACTTGTCTGAAAGTAACCTCTATGTCTTCGGTGTCTCTCTTAAGGTTTTGTACCTCATTCTTGATCTCGACCTTAATGTTTGTATGGTCGGACATTAGTTTCACTAAATTATTTGTAACGCTGGTAAGTTTCTCCATTGCTCTTACGATGGCCGTTATGTCCGAGCTCTCCCTCTTCTCTCTAAGTCTCTAGGTGTTTTCTCCCCAAGTGAGGAGCTCCTTTGCAAGGTTGTCTCCTCTGGAAGATCCGTCTTGATCAGGTCACTACCCCTGACTGGAGATCTTCCAACAGATCTTCTTCCGAAGATCATAGTCTCCTCCTTCCTCTTTTCTTCTTCGCTGAGTACTTTCCCTTTGTTCCCTTTACTACAATGAACACCTTATCATCTCATTCATAGCTTGTTCCAGCTGCACCATCACTGGTGACTCGCTCCATTATCCCTTCGTTTTGTTGTTTCCCTTTTTCCAGCATGATTAAATACTTATTTATATAGTTCCCACGAGTAGGGGCGAATTTTACTGTCTGACGAGGCAGTGCGCCCTTGCCAACGCTAAGGCTTGAATTACAAAGGAGTTTCACCAGTTCTTCGAGGGCTCCGTTTGCGACTGTCTGACGTTAGGCAATTCACCACTTAGGCACGGATCGCCTGACACCGTGTGTGGTTGCGGATTTTTATCGAGGTTTACTCTTATGCTATATGGAATTTAGTAAAAAATTTGAAAAAATTCAAAAGGTGACTTCTATTGAACACAAATCATCATGATTTTTGTTAAATGTTTTTGAACCAATAGATTATTTTGTAGTAGCAAGTGAAAATTACTCACACTTTTCTAAAATTGTTTTGGAGTCTTTAGAGAGTATCAAAGAGTGTAGCAGAGTAAAACGGATACTGGGAAACTGAAGCTACATTTTTGTGGAATCTTAATATAATTTACTATTCCCAATAAAGTCTCTACCCAAGTAGCAAAGCTTAAATGGAAGTTCGCCGGACACACCCTACGGCAGAAGGATGAAAGACGGGCTAAGATGATTATACATTGGAGACCGTGGAACCACAAACGAAAAAGGGGAAAGCCACAGCTGCAATAGTCAGATGACCTGAAGAAACACACTGGGTCAAAATTGATGCAAATTGCCCAAGATAGAGAGGCATGGAAGAAGAAAGAGGAGGCCTATATCCAAGGATGGATGTTTAGGGCTGATTAGATAGATAGATAGATTCCCAATAAAAATAGTAAATTATTTTATGGATTTAAATTAAAATTAGTAATATTGATTTACTTTACACGCATTAGGATTTCAAAAAAGTTTGGTCTCAATCTTTAAGAGGGAGGTCTGGCGCCATTGTTTAGATATTAGGTTGGCGCCTTTTTTATGAGCCAGTCCGGCCCTGAAGTCAACCATCATAGACAATATTAAAAGGAGGTAACTGATCTGGTATGATCATGTAGAAAGAATGGACGACGACAGACTGCCAAAACAAATTCTAAAATGGACGCTAATGGACAGAAGGAAGAGAGGAAGGCCTAAACACTAAACAGTCTTGGCTAAGCGGCATTCAGAAGGCAATGTCGGAAAGGAATCTTCACCCTGGCGAATGGAACAACCGACGAAGCTAGAAACTGGGAACCGGAAGGCGAAGAACGCTATAAATAACCGGGATAATAAAAAAAATTGTAAGCTCTTCATTTGCAAAAATTCAATAAATCTTTTTTGATATGTATTGGGTAAATTTTTATGTTACACATTCATAATTCTTTGTTAAAAACCATACAAGTAGATATATGCCAGTGACAACTACTTTTTTATTTTTCAGTTTGCTTGGTTACCGTTTTATCATCTTTCGTCTTCCCAATCTTGATGTTAAGGGCAACGAGGTGAATAATCTATCACCAAAATTTCAGTTATTAGACTAAGTGAGTTTACTTAAGAATGAACGCTTTAAGATGGAATTATAAGTGTATAATGTACATTGGGTAGTTACTATTTAATCAAAGACTGAAAATTGGTTAGCTTAACATATCACTGAATAACATAGTATAAACGTATATTGTTTTTGTCAGACATTGGTAGATAATAGTTTAATTTTAATATATACAAGTTACCTTCTATCTAAAAAATATAATTCAATAATAAATGCTTAAAAATTAGATTTTTAACAGTGTCACTACCTCTCAACATTTTCAATTCATCTCCGATGACGCGTAGATTTTTTCAAAATTATTTGCACATTGCTGTTTACCTACACTTTTATATATAAATCTATTCATTAACCTATTTTTGCACGAAATTTATTCTCTTCTGACACTACTTGTTACTTCGTTGTATATTATAACTTCCAAAAAAAGTCTTCTTTCATCTCATTTATCTAATGGTAAACATAGTATTTAATATTGATCCAGAGCATTACTGGGTGATCACAAAACTTGGGGTGAGGATATCGATCGTAAAGATAATAAGACAGACAGAAAAGCTAAATACAGGGTAGATGCCTCAACTGAAGACTTGCTGCAAGCAGCCTCAATCTGCATAGAAGACAATTTTGGCCCACTATGCATTTCAGCAGTTTATTGTCTGCTAAATTATCAACCTAACAAGAACGGATTTGAAACACTTTTTAAATCATTAGGCCCCAGGTTCTTAGCGGGTGGGGATTACAATTCAAAACACAAGTGCTGCTGAGGCTCAAGATTATCATCTCTCGACCTACAAACCAACTTACTGACCAACCGATCGAAATAGACTGCCTGATCTACTTTATATATAAAGGAATACCAAAAGAATACCTGCACATAGAACCTAATGAAGACCTATCGTCAGACCATTCACCAATTATTGCAGCAATAATGACAAATCCATCAGAAAAATGTCCACCTCCAAGACTAACGAATAATGCCCAATGCTGGGGTCACGCAAGGCAGCGTCTTGGGATCAATTCTCTACACAATCTTTACAGCTGATTTATCAACTGGAGAAGAATCTACAATCTCAACATTCGCAGATGACACTGCAATTCTAGTAAAAAACCCAGATCCCATACAGGCAGCTGAAATATTGCAACAAAACATACATCTAATTGAAATATGGGCTAAGAAATAGAAGATAAAGATCAACGAAGCAAAGTCAGTTAACGTAGTATTCACTAAATGTCACAAAGAAACACCGAATATCCTAATACATAACAAGAATATTCCTAAAAATGATACTGTAAAATATCTCGGATTACACCTTGACATGGAGAACACACATCTGGACGAAGAGGAAGCAATTAGGAATAAAATACAAAAAACACTACTGGTTACTCGGCCGAAAATCCACCTTATCTCTATCTAACAAAATAATAGAGCATAAAGCAATCATCCGGTTTGAACGGATGAACATACAGGATTGAACTGTGGGAAACTGCAGCAGACAGCAACCTAGCAATACTGGAGCGGTTTCAATCCAAGGTTCTTCGTAATATCACAAATGCACCGTAGTTCATTCCAAATGAAGACATTTACAGGAACTTGAAGATCGAGACAATGAAGCAGATGATCATCAAATGCAGTGATAAATATTTCAAACGACTGGAAAAGCACCCCAACGAATTAGCAGTGAATTTATTGGACAACTCTACACTAAATAGACTGAAAATTAGAACTCCTCTTGACTTTCCATTTAGAACATAAGTGTTTTAAAGTGTTTTAAGGTCTTTAAGTGAAAATAAGTGACTTAGTATAGTTATTAGTAACAAACCTACTAGGAGTTGATAGTCATTGGACTAAAACTCCTCTCACATTTGTTCGTTCAACAAAAATGCTCAGTGTTACTTTTTTTTGTGATGTAACATATTGTATTTAAAAACAAATAAAAAAAAGATGCCTTAAATCACAAAAACCTTAAAATGATTTCCGGATAAACATGGTTGAGCATCATAGATGAAAATCAGACTGTCCAAATCAATGAAAAGCATTGTTTTATTTAGCGTATTGCTTAAATCTTCAAGGCAACCAAACTTAGAGTGGCCCAAAGAAGAATGGAACGGTCACTACTTGGATTGACTCTCAGAGACAGGGTTAGAAACGAGGAAATCAGAAGAAGGACAGGTGTCACACATGTTATAGAGCGAATAGCATGGCCGAAGTGGAATTGGACGGAACATGTAGCCGGAAATGAATAACGGGAGGTGGACCCAAAAAATTACATTGTGGAGACCACGAACAGACAGAACCATATTCTGCTGATCTGTTTGTCTTCAAATACGGTTTCTCCCTTATGGTTTTTTAGTCCTCTTGTTTTAATGATAAGGGGTATTTTTTGTTGCTCTAACTTTTTGGTTAAATTGTTATATTTTATGGTTTTCTGTCTTTTCCTGTATCCTCCAACGAAACCAGTCATTTTCTTCTTTTTATTTGTTAAGTTGGCTTTGTTTCTCGCTATTTTGTATTCTTTCCTGTTTTGTTCTGACGGGTTATAGATCCATGCCATTCTGGTGGAGTTTTTTGTGATATGTCTATTTCGCAGTCTTAATCGTACGTAAATTACATATTCAAAGGTAAATTGAAAAGGATCTATAGGTCCCAAATTAGCTAAAAGACCATGTTTCAATCGCCCCTCCCTGTTTGGGTATCGCCTCAAACCTTCCTTAGGAGGGGTTTGCGGTTTAAACCCCTTTCCCCCAGGTCATTTGAAACATATATAAAGAACAGTAGGAAAATGAAACTTGTCTTTCACAAACAATACAAAAAAATTTCGATGATCAAGCCAACCACCCCCCAGAGAAAAATTCTAGGTGCGCTACTGTTCCTTGGATCTGTCCCGTTTTTTCAGGTTTATGATTCGGTCACCCTATGCTAACAGGATACCGCATCATGTATTGCGCTTCACTATCCCTTTACTCACCATGTCTGAAAGTTAGTTGAGATAATTAGGTCTGAAAAGCTTTTTATATTGTAGAGTTGCACATCTTCCTTGTTTGTGGCATTTTGACACAATCTATATAACTCTTTGTCCCTATCTCTCGGTTTGTCTGTATCTCTCTACAAGTCTCTGTGTTTTTCATTAAGTTATCTTTAAAAATCTTTAAAAATCGCAAAATGCTTCGGTTTTTTTATTTCAGAATCATATTTTGTTGGAAATTCGTATATATTATAATTTTAGCTTTAGTTTTTTTAATTGAAAATTTAAGGAAAAATATAGCATATATAAAAATGATTTAAAATTCAGTTACTGCTATGTTGTTCTGTGATAATTGGTATATTGTTGAAAATTATTATCCATACAGTTATTCTGTAATATAACATTTATTTGTATTTGTGCATATGTGTATATATTATATGATCTTCCTAATCTTCCTAATGGAACACCATTTTGTAATAATATCGATGGGTTTTTAACAAAACGTCGTAAGCGACAAAGCGAACACTTTTCATGAGACGACTTTCTCTTCTACCAATTTTTTTGGCTAATACATACAATGAAACTTGGTAAACTTGGTATGGTAAATTGTCACATAAAAAATATTATAAATTTAGAAGAAAAAAATTAACATTATTTTATTAAATTATGTAACATTCGATATTTTGTCAAACTTTGTCTGTAATTAGTTGAAGATTGTCGCTTACGATAAACCTGAGATACACCAAGTAGCAAAATTAACGCACCACCTTAAAATGGGACATTTTTGATATCTCCATTTTTTTAAACCTCTCGTCCGATTTGAATGATTTTTGAAGTGAAAACTTCTTTAGGGACGTTGTGCGATTTTTGGATAGGGGAAAACGCATTGAATTCGCGACCGTCATTGCGACCGTCATCGCGACCGTCATTGCGACCGTCATCGCGTATGCTATATATTATTTGTATGTATATATAAATTGTATAGAAGTATTTAAATTTAAAATAAATGTAAAACCTATTTTTGGATGGGGAAAAAAGATTTTTTTCGCAACCGTCATAGCGACCATCATCTATTTGACGAAATAAATTTGGTACGTATCTATATTATGTGTATCTATACATAAATTCTATAGAAGTATTTAAATTTAAAATAAATGTAAAACCTATTTTTCGATAGGGAAAAAGGATTTATTTCGCGACCGTCATCTCTTCGGCGAAATAAATTTTGAACGTATATGTATTGAAGTGAAAACTTCTTTAGGGACGTTGTGCACGTTTTGGACGGGAAAAGTATTAAATTGGCGACCGTTATTGCGACCGTCATCGCTTCAAAGAAATAAATTTTTGTAGTGGAAACTTCTTGAGTGTCGTTGTGCACTTTTTGGATAGGGAAAAATTATTAAATTAGCAACCGTCATCGTTTCGACGAAATAAACATTTGAAGTAAAAACTTCTTTAGGGACGTTGTGCTCTTTTTGGATGGAAAAAAGTGTTAAATTATCGACCGTCATCGCTTCGATGAAATAAATTGGTGAAGTGAAAACTTCTTTAGGGACGTTGTGCACTTTTTGGATGGAGAAAAATTATTAAATTTGTATGGCGAGAAAGTAATAAATAAGCGACCGTCATCGCTTCGACGAAATAAACATTTGACGTAAAAACTTCTTTAGGGACGTTGTGCTCTTTTTGGATGGAAAAAAGTGTTAAATTATCGACCGTCATCGCTTCGATGAAATAAATTGGTGAAGTGAAAACTTCTTTAGGGACGTTGTGCTCTTTTTGGATGGAAAAAAGCATTAAATTAGCGACCGTCGTCGCTTCGATATAAGAAGTTTTTGAAGTGGAATCTTCTTAAGGGACGTTGTGCACTTTTTGGATGGGGAAAAATATAAATTAGCGACCTTTATCGCTTCGACGAAATACATTTTTGAAGTGAAAACTTCTTTAGGAACGTTGTGCACTTTTTGGATGGGGGAAAAGTATTGCATTGGGGACCGTAATCGCTTCGACGAAATAAATATTTGAAGTGAAACTTATTTAGGGACGTTGTGCACTTTTTCGATGTAAAAAAGTATTAAATTAGCGACCGTCATCGCTTCGATGAAATCAATTTTTGAAGTGGAAACTTCTTGAGGGACGTTGTGCACTTTTTGAATGGGAAAATATTATACTAGCGAACCTTCATCACTTCGACGAAATAAATTTTTTAAGTGAAAACTTTTATAGGGACGTTGTGCACTTTTTGTATGGAGGAAAAGTATTGAATTAGGGCCGTAATCGCTTCGACGAAATAATTATTTGAAGTGAAACTTATTTAGGGACGTTGTGCACTTTTTCGATGGAAAAAAGTAGTAAATTAGCGACCATCATCGCTTCGACGAAATAAATATTTGAAGTGAAAACTTCTTGAGGGACGTTGTGCACTTTTTGGATGGAGAAAAAATTAGCGACCGTTATGGCTTCGACGAAATAAATTTTTGAATTGAAAATTTCTTTAGGGACGTTGTGCACTTCTTGGATGGGGAAAAGTATTGAATTTGCGACCGTCATCACTTCGCTGAAATACATTTTGTACATATATAAATTATGTGTATGTATACATAAATAGCATAGGGCAGCGGTTCTCAATCTGTAGTACATATACCACTGGTGGTACATTTCATTATTTGAGGTGGTACACAAAACGCAAAACAGCCAAAATAAGCACCACTAATATAGTTAATTAGATCACCTAACTAGATAGTTATTTCAGTTAGGTGGTACCAAAAATAATAAAAAGTATTTGGTGGTACATGACTCAAAAAGATTGAGAACCGCTGGCATAGGGCATACGCATCGCGTATATCGTATATGATATAGGTATAGCACTTTTTTTAGGATGGGGTAAAAGCATTGAGCTCGTAATTTATATACTATAAGAAGTTTTCACTTCTGTCGGCACTCCCACGAGTGCCTTTAATTTTTTTTTGTATGTTATAGCTTTATTTATTAACAATATCCCTGTAATAATATTGTTGCTATAGTCCGTCCCTCCTTGACTTTACAGTATAAGGAACATAGGCAATGCAGTCCTTATAAGAGTTTTTAGCGCGGTGATGCCGATTTTATCAAAAAGAATTTGTAATCGAACATTAGAGAAATTAAATTAAAATTGTTTTAGAAAAATGATCTATAATTTTAGGATTCGTATGCATTTAAATTTATTTGATATACTATAGTTATTACGCATATGAATCCTAAAATTGTGTATTGACTTTCTAAAGCAGTTTTAATTTAATCTCTCTAATGTTCGATTACAAATTATTTTTGATAAAATCGGCATCACCTCGCTAAACACTCTCATAACGACTACATTGCCTATTTTCCCTATACTGTAAAGTCAAGGTGGGACGGACTTTAGATAGGTAAGTTGTCATTGTATACCGAGTGTACAAATCATACTTTGTTTTTTTTAAGTTCGGAACATCCTGTGGAATATTCTAGCATTTATAAACTGTTTAGATGAAAACTCAATTGTAGCCTTAGGCTTTCTTAATATTTTGTTTTTTGATTCATTTGCAAGTGTTCTATAATAAAAGAGATATGTCCTTTTATATCAGAAATGAGGTTTGCGATTTGGTCTTGAACAATATCATTCCATCTCGAGAGCTACTGTTTCTACATCTTGTAAGGTTCTAGGAGATGGCAAATGCTGTCGTAGTCTTCTGCCAATTATGTCCCACAAATGTTCGATTGGGTTAAGATCTGGACTATGCAGTGGCCAATTAAACAGTCCGATGATTTACCTGTTGTAAATTTTCGGTTACAGCCGCACATTCATCGTGGGTCAAATTACATGTAGCGCGTTCCATTTCCACCAAACAACAAAAAAATTACGGACTTAAATAATAAATCTACTAATTTTTACAACAAACCAGATACTTTTTGACTGTTAACAATTTGACATTAATCAAATTATTAATTTATCATATCCTACTTTAGGCTTGTCTATCAAACTTTTATCAAGCTTTTATCAAACAAGCAGAAAATAAGGTTTTCTTCACGAAAAACATTGCTAATTATTAAAGTACCAACTTTTTTTATTTTCCAATATAAGCAAATTAATCAAGAAACATAACGTTAATAAAACCTGAGGCTATAGTTGGGTTATATTTTCAGTATTTTATAAATGCTAGAATATTCCACAGGGTGTTGCGAACTTTGAGAACAAACCTGTCTGATTGGTACACCCGGTATACAATAATACTAGCAACAATATTATTACAACGATATTGTTAAAGAACAAAACTATAACATATTAAAAAATCACTTAAATCGTACAACAGGTTTAGGAAATACGAGACATCAAAAATGTCCCATTTTTAAGATGGTGCGTTAATTTTGCTGCTTAGTGTAGTTTTAGGGTATCAGATACACAAATGAATAGTCATGAGTAACGTACCTAAGTATCTAAACAGAAAAAATATTATTAATAACAAAAGCAGACAGAGAAAATAAAATGTAGTAGGTATTAATTATCTGTGTCTCTATGATCTTTTTCATCAGTTTCTGCCAATGTATCAGGAATTTCACCTTTATAAACTCATCTGCTGGATTAGAAAATGGATATTACGAGTTTTTAAAAGCTAAGTAAAAACGGAATTCCATCCACACCAATACCTTTTTCCTGTATAAAGTTAACCTCCTTTATAGTAGGCTAGAGAAGAAAGACTTTTGAGAATATTAGAGCATAAAATACTCCGCAAAATATTTGGAAATATAAACGACCAATGGTAGTGGCGCAAAAGATATAGGTAACTTAGAATTATACCAACTGTTTAATTAACCAGACGTCGTAACGTTCATTAAAACACAACAAAGATGGACTGGATACATAATAGGAATGCCGAAAAACACAATTGCTAAAAATCTAACTACAGGAACACCTGTAGCAAGAAGAAGAAGGTGTTGGATGGACTTGAGACCAACTTAGGAATATTACAAATCAGAAGATGGCAACAGGTTGCTAGAAACCGACAGAATGGCGACGAATCTTGGAGCAGGCGAGGATCCACAAAGGATCGTAGTGCCAAAGATGATGATGATGATGATGATGAAGAGAGAAGACTTTATAAATCACATTCGTCTTCTTCTTGTGGGCTGTCTCCTTTAGTGGAGGTTAGCGACTGGCAAATATGTCTCTGTCCAATGCGGCTCTAAACAAAGATGTTGAATCAAAGCTGGTCCTTCTCTTCTTCTTTTCACATCACATTTTCCATTAACTCTCTGTTTCTTGCAATGTGTATCAGAGATTGTATATCGTTAATCCCTGTCCATTGCCTTATGTTTCGGAGCCAGGACATTTTCTTGCGTCCTATTCCTCTCTTGCCTTCAATTTTACCCTGGATTATAAGTTGAAGGAACTGGTATTTTTCGTTTCGCATGATGTGACCCAAATACGCCGTTTTTCTTGTCTTGATGTTTTCGAAAAGCTGGCGTTCTTGGTTGATTCTTTTAAGAACATCTACATTTGTGACTTTTGTCGTCCATGGTATCTTTAGGATACGGCGATAAAGCCACATTTCGAAGGCTTCTAATCTGTTTATATCCCTCGTTTTGAGTGTCCAGCCCTCTATGCCATATAGCAGCACCGACCACACATAGCATTTAGTAAACCTTAGTCTCAGTGTAAGGTCGAACTCTGAGCAGGTCAGTACTTTCCTGAATTTTACGAAAGCTTGTCGAGCTTGCTCAATGCGACATTTTACTTCCCTGTCCGATGCCCAGTCTTCAAAAAGCCACGTTCCCAGGTATTTAAATTTGCTAACTCTTTCAATGGACTTAGTACTCAGTGTTATGGTGGAGTTTTCAAATGCATCCAAGTTTCTGGAGATGATCATGAATTTGGTCTTTTTGATATTAATCTCTAATCCCATTTGCTTACTCTATTCTCCGATTATAGTGACAAGTTGTTGAAGATCTGCTATGTTGTCACAAATTAAAACAGCATCAACAGCATATCGTATGTTGTTGATCAATACTCCATTCACTTTGATTCCCATCTCTGCATCTTCCAAAGACTCTTAAAATATGGCTTCCGAATACATGTTAAATAAAAGAGGGGAAAGCATACATCCCTGCCGAATACCCCTTCTTATATGTATGGGTTTGGATATAGAATTGTCTATTTTTAATTGTGCTGTCTGATACCAGTACAAGTTTTCAGTGCATCTTATATCTTTTTGGTCTATATCAAGCTTCTTGAGGATCTGCATTAACTTGTGATGTTGTACACGATCAAACGCTTTCTCGTAATCTAACAAGCACAGGAATACGTCCTTCCTCTCATCGTAACAATTTTGGACCAACACATGTGTTGCTACTATTGCTTCTCTTGTTCCTAAACCTTGCCTAAACCCAAACTGGGAATCACTGATGTTCCATTCACATTTTTTCTATAATCTTTTATGTAGTATTTTTAAGAATATTTTTCAGGTGTGACTCATCAGGCTAATGAGTCTGTGATCCTCACATTTTTTGCATTGACTTTTTTGGGTAGGAGAATAAATGTAGAGAGCAACCACTGTTAAGGGTAGCAACCAGTTTCATAAATAAAATTAAATATTTTATGTAGTGCTGAAATTCCTCTTTCATCCAATAGTTTGAGTATTTCTGAAGGAATTTCATCTGGTCCAAGTGCCTTATTGTTTTTTTAATATAATATTGCCTCTTGTATTTCCTCTTTAGTGATTGAAGGGCCAGTCAGCTGGTCGTCTGTATAAACTTCACTCATGGGTCTTTCGTCATGAAAGCTGGTCCAGTCTCTGAAATTTCTAAGCCATTAAATCTGGCGCCTACCAGAACCTCATTTTCCTTCAATCATACCCTGGATGATTAGTTGCGCGACGCGGTACTTTTTGTTTCTCATTATGTGTCCCAGGTAGCCAACTTTTATAACTTTGATGATCTTTAGCAGATCCCTATCTGTACTTATTTTCCTCAGAACATTTTCGTTGGTGGTGTGGGTTGTCTGAGGTATTTTCAAGATTCTTTTATAAAGCCAGTGTTCAAAGGCTTCTAACTTATTCATCAGCTTTATGTTGAGCATCCAGGCCTGCGTTCCATACAAAAGTATTGACCATACATAGCAATACAGAAAACGACATCTAAGGCTGATATTAATACTACTGTTACAAAATAAGCCTTTTAATTTGATAAAACCTTGTCGGGCTACCTCTATTCGCGCTTTTACTTCTTGTTTTTAATTAAGTTGATTGTTAAACCAGCAGCCAAGATATTTGTATCGGTTTACGTATTCAAGCTGTTGGTGGTTCACATATATATTGAAAGGGGTAACTTTATGTTACTTGATATTTTGATAACTTTAGTTTTCGCAGTATTGATCTTCATTCCCATTATTTCAAAACTCTCAGTAACTCTATTTAACAGTATCTGGAGACTATGGTCCGAATCAGTCATTAAAACAGTGTCATCTGCATAGAGGATGTTATTTAATTTTTGACCGTTTATCCTGATTCCTTCTAAAGAGTGCGATAAAGCGTTCGCAAATATTACCTCAGAGTAGATATTGAACAGTATCGGTGATAGCACTTAGCCCTGTCTGACACATCGTTTTATTTCAATTGGCCTTGACGTGTTACCATTGGTCTTTATGATTGCTGTCTAATTCCAATAAATAGCTTCTACAATTATTTTAGAATCTCTTTTGTCGACTTCAGTTTCGTTCAATCATTCTATCAAGGTCCTGTGCTGTACCAATGTATAGACCAATAAAAACATTGAACAGCAGCTAGCTAAAAATTGGAAAATTTTGAAAAAATAAGCAACGACTTTGCGAAAATACAAAGAAGCGTTGTAGGCAGAAGTGAATAGAGAAGAAACAATCAGTTCTACACGGTTATTAGATGAAAAAAGTAAGTAAACTGTACTTAAAAATTAAAATTGTATTTTAGGTCCATTGAATTTGCTTGAAAAGTTCCATTCCAATTAAATTCAATTAAATCGCTGGATAAAACTTTCACCAGGTCATTACAGATTTGTAAAATTTTGTGATCATGACTTTAGTCTGTAGAAATGCATGTTCTGAGTGCTGATAAACGTATTACTAAAAAAATATTTGTTCCAAAACTTAATTAAGCGGTATATTAGCACAATCAGGGCCCCCGCTACCATATGTGCAAAGTGTGCAATGCACACGGGCGCCATCCTTTAGGGCGCCAAAACACGGAGTCAAAAATTGCAAAAAAAAAACAAACAAACAAAAAAACAAAAATTAATTTTAAAATAAAAGTTGAGAAATTAAATAGGATTAAGAAGTATAAACACATACAAAATTTTATTAGTATATCATCCAGTTAGTAATGAGAATCCTGCCGATTCTCATTTGCGAGAACATGTCAGAAGTTAGGCATTTTAATTTATTTTGTTATGATTTTGTTCAGTTTGTTTTATTTTGATATTTTAGTCTACAAATAATAGTCTATTTACTCACGGTTTTTGGTGTGAATTTTAAAGAACCGCTTCGATTGACATGAAATTTGTCATACACATATCTAATAAGAAAAGAAGTGATATTGTGCCGATATGTGCTTTTGCCCGGGGTAAAAGTGGTATTCTCAAAGGAATAAGCCCTAGAATACCTGAAGGTATTCTCGGGGGTGAAAATCATACGTTCAAAATAAGTCCGGAATTGGATAAACTGACTAATTCTAAGCAATTTTGTTTTTTCGAGTTATTTGCGAGTGAATATGTTCATCTTTCAACAAAGAACCCCATTTTTAGACGGTTTTCCGCAAATAACTCAAAAATGAATTATTTTGTAGAAGAAATACTCTTAACAAAAATATAGCTTACAAAAAAGTGAAAAAAATTATTAATATATGAAATTTGCAAATCCAGTAGAAGCCGAGTTGTAGCTAATGAAAATTAGGTTATTATTCGTAGAATTACAAATCGAATATTTTAACGTGAAATAACCAAAAAATTAAGCACTTTTCGGTGAAAACTCATTACAACTTCTTTAAAGTGTTAAAAAAGGTTTATTTTTGATTTTTAAAAAAGTTACTAGCAACAAGAACAAGCAACAAGCAACCTTCTTTTCGTAAAAAAAAATCGTAAAAATCTCACCGTAATTAGCATTCCAATTAAAATTAATTGTTACCGCTTTACCATTTACTTCATTATATACTATGTATTGTTTACATGATCTTCTAAGCTTCATCGGTTTAAAGTTTTAAAGTGCTCATTTTTGAAGAAATTTGATTTCAAATTAATTTTTTTAATCTTGAAAAAATTCCTTTTTTCCAAATACCTAACTTAAAAATTATTAGTGATACCAAAAATCTCAAGCAGAAAAAAAATGTAGGTTTGGCTTTTTTGAATATTTTGGATTTTTTATTTTCTTGTAAGACAAAAATTGGTTAAGATATGGCTGTTCAAAATTTGCATACACTCGTGATTAGTGACTCGTTCAATCCATTTGAACTACAGCCTTTTCAAAAATAAGCACTTTGAACCGATAAAACTTCAGATCATATAAACAATACATAATAAAGTAACTTGTGGTGAAGCGGAAACAATTAATTTCATTTGATATACTAATTAGGGGGTGATTTTCACGATTTTTTTTACCAAAAAAAGGAGCCAACATTATTTTGAGAGTAACTTACTTACTTTTGATGTTAAAAAAAATTAAAAAAACAAAAATATCGCTTCTTTTAAACATTTTAAAATTATGAGGCGTTTTCCCTGACGAGTGCTTGATTTTTTGGTTATTTCACGTTGAAATATTTGATTTGGAATTTGATGAATAAGAACCTTCTTTTACTTTTACACCATTTTGTTCACTTTTTTATAAGCTACATTTTTTTTTCGATAAAATACTTACTTTTTAAATTATTTGCGAAAATCCGTCTAAAAACGTGTTTTTTTTGTTGAAAAATGAACATATTTACTCGCAAATATGTAACTTGAAAAGTATCTATTGAAAAGTATTAACGTAGTGAAAAAACTTTATAGAACAAAAGTTGTTTAAAATTAGTCATTCTATCCAATTCCGGACTTATTTGAACGTATGTTCTTTTACCCCCGAGAACGGTGAAACTCACATTCAGGGCAAAAGCACACATCGGCACAATATCACTTTTTTCTTTGACATGTTAGCTATGTGTATGCCAAATGTCATGTCAATCTAAGCGGTTCTTTAAAATTCAGGGGTTTTACAATATTTTATCTTGAGTGAATGGACTATAAATATGACTTCTAAAGTTCAGTTTTTTGGTTTATTTCCAGCACCTACCTACCTTCAAAAAATAAATAAAAAATATAATCCAAAATGCCTTAAAGGGCGCCAAAATCCTTTTTTGCACACAGGCGCCAGTAACCCTTACGGGGGCCCTGCGCACAATTCCCCCAAATACTCCGTCCTTTTGCTAATTTCCTTATTTTCCTTCCGAAGAATCCTTATATCTATCTTTAAAACGTTTAGGACATGCTGCAATAGCTAAAATAGTGTGGCAAACAAGAATAAAAACGAAAAAGTAACAGATCAACAAAAATATTGAACAGCTAGTTACACATTTGAAAATTTGAAAAATGGGCACCCTGGCGAAAATATAAAATAGCGTTGTAAGCAGAACTGGATAGAGAAGAGACTACCAGATCTACACCGTTATTGGATGAATAAAGTAAGTAAAAAATTGTATTTAAAAAAAAGAAGACAAGACTTTTCTTATTCAACGTTTTTCAACCACTTAGAACCTTCATAACTTGCTTAGAAAATCTTTATAAAATATTAAACAGTAGGTACACCAAATTTCATATAAATCTATTTAATATAATTCACATAATAATTTGGCAATCTATTTTTTAATTGAAATTCTTTAGAATCTTGCACAACAAAAACGACTATTTAGAAGTTTGCCAATTTTTTACATAATATATAAAAAGCACTCTACCTATCTAACTTACTTTAGAGAATTGAAATAGAACTATTTGAGCCGTCGCAAGAATGTTTTAAAGTTATAAACAATTTTTTGACTTAAAAACAAATAGAATATCTCTGTAACTATTATTTCAAATTAAGTTCAGGAAACGGCAATTAAAAAGACTCAGCAAGATGCTTCTTTTAAAAGAAAAAAAGTTGATTTACGAGAAGTGATTTCTAGGATAAAACCCGTCAAATTTTACAGGCATTTGCGACAAAGTTATTAACAATATGACGGTCATCTTTGAACCATTCCCTTTTTCTTTCGGATCTCTTTCTTAATAAAATTTTCATATCTTCAAGATATTCATAATATATATTATAATAAAGACGATCGGCATTGCGCGGGGAAAATACCACGAAAACTAAGTTGAAGAAAATTGAATTTCAAAGACCAATAATCAAAAAAGACAATATTCAAAATTAATCCAGTCTAGAGACACCTAAATAACGCATTACAACTTTTTTTCTTTTAAAAGAAGCATATTGCCGAGTCTTTTCCAATAATTATAATTAAATAGTTTAAACGTATACTGTACCTACTTACTTACTTAATTTTTTGTAATGTCAGACTGAACATTATTTTGCTTTTATTTTTGGGATTTTTTTTTATTTTGACGTTCGACAACCCCCTATCCCGTAGATGTACGGGCCCATCATAGGTTGAGAAATACTGGGCTAGAATAATGGAGCGCATCTAAAAAGCATTTTTTTAACGCTGTCACTAACATTCGATTATCAGGAAATACAATAAAAGAGCTTCTTTGACAATGAATTTTGATATTCGGATTGCAAATTTCAAAGGTCAAACTGTCAAAAAATAGTACACTAATCAAACTGAAAAAGGAGCCACTTGTTTTTAAGTAATTATTTTTATGATTATACTATTTTTATTTAATTATACCTATAGCTTTTCGCTGTAAATATAGCAAAGTTTTTGTTAATTTACTCTAAATTTTCTTGCGAAAAAAAAATAAAAAGTGATAAATGCGAAAAATTCGATTAATTTTTTTAATAGCAGCGTTTTAAACAAAACTAATAGCCGAGCTTCTGCACAACGTCCAGGTATGATTTCAATCACATTTCGAATATTTTTTTGATCTAGTTGTTCTCATTCTTCCACCAGTACTTCATCGACATGTTGTAGCTTTCTTAGTGGCTGACGATCCTTCAAGAGTTTCCCGAGTGAATCCCAAATGTGTTCAATGGGATATAAATCTGGGCTCCTCGATGGCCACTTCATAACCTGAATATTGTGGGTAATCAAATAATTTTGCGCTATTCTGGCCACGTACAGTCTCGCATTATCCTGCTAAGGGATACATTCTGGACCCATATTTTTAGCAAATGGGACAACATGTGGTTCAAGCGAATAACTACTAGGTCAGAGCAGCCATTTAAAGTTATCCCACCCCAAACCATAAATGAACCTCCCAAAAGCCTGGGTTTCTTGGTGGAATGCAAAAAGCGCTCACCTGGTCTTCTCCAGACTCTAATACGTCCATCAACATGATCTAAAAGAAATCTTAATTCGTCAGTAAGCATCACGTTACTCCATCGTGCCATGGTCCAATTGATATGTTCTTCTACAAACAAGCGTCTGGCTCTACGATGTGCATGGTTCAAAGGAGGTACTCTAGCTGGCCTTTTTGCTTTCAACCCGTGTTTTTGAAGCCAATTACGTATAGTTTGAGTATTTATTCTTCTACCCGTAGCTTCTACCAACTCATTTTTTAGTGATCGAGCAGTACTTCGACGATTTTTGATGGACCATAGTTGTAAAGATTGATCCTCTCTAGCTGTAGTTGCCTTCCACGATGCGTATAAGGTTGTCTTCTAATTATTAGAGCTATTATAGCTCCATACATTTTATGTCTGGTCCATACTCTATTTTTCTCAGCACGACTTGCTTTTAACATATCTGCTGCACGGCGTCTTGAGTAGCTTTCTTCAAATTAAGTTATTGCCCTAAAAATTTTAATTCCTGTGAGATATACTCTGCGCCTTTGAGGTCTTCCAAGCACATTAAAATCCATCATTAATTCTTAACAAATTTAACGTAAATATCGCCAGAAAGCCAATATACTGCAGTCATTGAAGCGTAAAATAGATTTTTACCTCCGAAATTTTTTACTATGAACTGATTTACATGAGATTTTGGAATTAGGCTTATCTTACCCTTAACTTCAAAAGTGATATTGACCCGAACTCCGTCTTTTATTTTTAAGGGGTGAAAACAACCCCTTAATGGAAAAATTGACATTGAGCCATTTTTTAGCCAGAAAACGTTTTTAATAATAAAGAGTGACATTGTGAAGTGTTTTCTAACACAATAACCTCATGTTAAAGTCATTTTCATCCCCTTAAAAACCATACAACCTTTGCAAATCGTACAACCCTTGCAAATAACCCCTAAATCGAAAAAACTTACAAAAAATTTATTTAGTATGACATAACAAGATTTAAATATAGAGTAAATGATATTTTACGTTCTCTATCTTAATTATCCTGTTAACCCTTTTCAACCCTTAAAAACAACCCCTAAATAGAAAAAATTTACAAAAAATTAACTTGGTTTGACAAGAAGTCTTAAATATAGAGTAAATAATATTTTACGTTCTCTATCTTGTTAACCCCTTTCAACCCTTAAAATCAACCCCTCGATTAAAAATTGTATAAAAAATTTCTTTTGATAAACTAAAAAGGATTTAAATATCGTTCCACGTTCTCGAAAAACTATGGTGGAAAATCATATGCTCAAGTTCTTTAACCCTTAAAACTACCCCTAAATGAAAACATTGAATATGCATGATTATACATTTAAAAATAAAAATAATTCAAAATAAGTTATCAATCGAAGTAGAACAGAAAACGACAATAAATATCGTCTCCATACCACCAGATTGACAGGAATAGGTGGAATACTTTCTTTGGTTACACCTCCTGAGATTTTCAAAATTTATAAATCATACAGGATACCGAGGAAATTAGGATGAGAGAATTTTAAATAATTCACAACTCATCTGCTCAGCGTGGTAAAAGCCCAAGGAGAAAAATTCCTTAATACTCAAACAAAAGAGTAAATGAATTAAAAATGTATAAACATTCTCAATTTCTTTGCGATACGAAAGTGCAGCAGTTGCATAATACTATGGTCAAATCTGAGAGTGCAGGAAGAGTCTATACCGGTTTCGGGGGTTGTTTACCCCTCATCAGTAGTCCCATATCCCAGTTGTGAATTATTTAAAATTCTCTCATCTTAATTTCCTCGACATCCTGTATGATTTATAAATTTTGAAAATCTCAGGAGGTGTAACCAAAGAAAGTATTCCACCTATTGTCAATCTGGTGGTATGGAGACGATATTTATTGTCGTTTTCTGTGCTACTTCGATTGATAACTTACTTTGTTTTTCGGTAGATAGCCCTAGTTCATCCGTGACATTTCTTTCTTTGCAATTTGGAAAGGTCCAAAATGTGGTACGTGGAAGAATCTGAGAGAGTAGGATATGGGACTACTAATGAGGGGGACACAACCCCCGAAACCGGTATAGACTCTTCCTGCACTCTCAGATTTGACCATAGTATTATGCAGCTGCTGCATTTTCGTGTTGCAAAGAAATTGAGAATGTTTATACATTTTAAAAAATAATTCAATTAATAAAATATAAACTTACAACTTACATGGAAATGTACTAGATTAAATTAGTACTAGTTTTTTGGCCATAACTACTTCAATTTTGAAGCTATCACAACTTATAAAAACCATTTTGAAGGTAATTAAAGGAGCTACAACTTTTTTCCATATAATATTATGTAGTGAAAAACCTTTTATTTTGAAACGGTGAAGGGTCAAAATGCTCGAGAGAGAAGGTGGTTGCACTACCACCGCACGCTCTTTAATCAATCATATCTTCGTCAATTTTTATGTGATAGGAGAAACAAACAAACTAAAATTTTTGTCAAAAAAAACTATTTTTTATTATTGCACTTTTTTACGTATCTTTCATTATTTTTGAGATATTATGAAAAAAAGGTGTTTTTTTTAATTCGAAAATTTTTTTTTTGAAGTCGTGATTTTCAAATAGTTTTTTGATCTAGGAAAATGCGTGAAAAAAATATGTGTTCGAAAGCAGCGAAACTGCTAGAATCCATCAAACTCTTTATATTAAAGTTGATTCTAGACGGAATACGATTAATTTTAATTTTGGTGGAAATAGCGCTTATGAAATCCATTGATTTAAAAAAAATCATTACATTAGATGTTCCTCTTTTTTTCATTACAGCTCACTCATTTTACGTACAAAAGACTTTTAACAGTGCTCATTTTAAACCTTACTTTAAGCACTATAAAATCCTTTCTCATTAGCATGCATAAAATGTATTCGCTCTCCGCTAGATGGCATTGAATACATCGATTAAATTTCATACAAAATAAAAATCGGCTTTGATCTTCAATATCTCGCTTAATATGGCACTTAGAACACTCTTTAAAAAACCAATTTGTTCATTTTTTTACCTGCTACAATTTTGTTCAGTATAATATTATCGTTAGAATGCATATTTTTGGAGATATTTGCAAAAACTGTTTCGTGAGAAAATTCCGAATTTTCAATTGCCAAAACATGAAAAGTATTGGGTTTTTGAAAAAACTTTATACAACATTTTTTGCTTAAAACTAGGTCTCCTATCGATATCTGAGGTTATTTTGGAAAAAAAACTCCACCACCGAAAAGGGGTGGCAACCACCCCCAGGATGAAAACGGAGTTCGGGTCAATATCACTTTTGAAGTTAAGGGTAGGATAAGCCTAATTCCAAAATTTCATGTAAATCGGTTCATAGTAAAAAATTTCTGAGCTAAAAAGCTTCAATGAGTACTAATACGAAATAAATGTGATTTCAAAATATTATCAAGTTTTGCTTTTTTACTGAATTCAAGAAAAACGAAGATAAGAAACTTGTTTTTTCTTTCATTTGTTGTTTGTTTATTTATTTATTGTTTATAAAAACTTTATGTGTCTTCTGGGTGGACGTACATTTTTAAGATCCTACCTAATGAAATAAACAATTTACATTGAATTAATAAGCTAGTGGCTCCTTTTTCGTTTTTATCAGTGTATATTATTCAACGAGTATGTAATGATTGCTATTACTCAATGTGATCAAGTTTGCGACACGAGCCGAAGGCGAGTGTCGTAATACATCAGAGTGAGTAATAGACATTACATGCGAGTAAAATACTATACTTACGACCTTTTTTTATTAATAAAAAAAATTATTTATTTTATATACAGGGTGTTCAGAAACTCTCCTGGCAAACGAAGACCGGAGATTCCTCAGATAATTTTAAGACAAATTAACCAATTATTCACCTACTCTGAAAATGCTTCCTAAAGGAGCTAGAGCTCTTTGAAGATCGTGTCTTGATTTTCCAAAGATAAATCGATTCCATTAATTGTGAATTTCTAGTACCGGTCCGGCTGTTAGAAAAGCTGATAGAAATCTAATTTTCGTTCTAACCGTTTTGTGATGATTTTGTTAAACTATTTGTAGAGAAGTGACAACAGACTTATCGGTCTATAATTCTCTAGGTCTGATATATATCTCCTTTTTTGTGTATTAGGATAATAATTTCATTGTTCCATTTTGTAGGGACTAGACTGTTTAGACATACGTTAAAAAATAGTTCATTTACTACCTCCAACAGTTTCTTGTCTCCTACTTTAACAGCTTCTCTTGCTATTTGGTCGTTTCCTGGAGACTTGTTGTTTTTCATGTCCTCTATGGTTTGTTTTACTTCTTCTTTCGTTATGTTATGCAGAAGTTCGGATCCTTGGTTCATTACTCTGCGTTCTCTAATTTGTGTTTTGTCTTCTGTTTACTGGCTTTTATATAATTCTTCATAGAAACTTTTTGTTTTTTCTAGTATTCTCTCTCTGTTTGTGGTTATGTTACCTTCCTTGTCTTTTAGTTTAACAATTTCCGTTTTACCATCACAAATCTTTCTTCTGAGTATTGACATATTTCCATTTTCCTCAATCAACTTTTGTATTTTCTTAGTATTATACTTCCTCTGATCTTTACGAATTGCTTTTGAGATATGTCTGTTCAGATTTCTGAGTTCAGCTGAGTCGCCTTTCTGCTCTGATCTCTTGATTTTTCTTTCTCTAATGAGTTTTCTGGTGTTTTCGCTCAGTTTCTTTTATTTTTCGGCTGGTCTAGTGTAACGTCCTGATCATAGCAAGACCAGGGCATTAAAAAACACCACACTGCTGGGAGAAACCAGGGGAGGAATTCCTCGAACATCCCTTAGGATATTCAAAAGAAAAACGTCCACCGTTCCATTCATCAGAACGGTGCTCTGCACGACTGCTCAGCCCTGGGTTCGTTCCCTGCTCATTCTTCCCTCACAAGCATCCCAGAAAGGTAAAGGAAATAAAAAGTTTACCAAATCATTTTATATCACTATTTATTCAGATAAAAAAAATTAACAAAAATCATTCTAGTATGTATAGGCAACCAATTTAATATTCTGAAACTGTGACCGAGACCCTGCTGGTCACCGGTATAAAAGGTAAAAAGGGTACTCAGCTTTAAGTCCTCTTGTCGGAGTCACACAGTTCTTATGGGAGGTCTCCAATCTCTGCAGAACTTTCTGTTGCTGTCGGTATTTGTGGGAATTCTAGGGCTATCTTGTTGAAGCCATTCTTCTGATGCATCAGTAGATCAGTAGTTGGATCCAGGATACTGTGTGTTTTCTCCAGCTACAGTTTGCTTCCCCATGTAGTGTTCGCCTGAAGCTTTATTCCCAAGGTAGGGTCTAGAAAAATTCATACAAAGATCAGTTTTCTCCCAAAAGAAAAGCCTGATCAGAAATAAAGCTGAGTATCCAAAGAAATACGATCTCAACAAAATGTCTAATCACAGCGTGGCATTATAAAAAAAAATAGAAACACAAAGAAATAAAATATTATAACTATGTACAAGAAAGAAAGTAATATATATTATATACCAATAAAAAGAAATAAAATTAGAAAAGTTTTTATGCTTTATTTCAAGGAGCAAAGTAGGTATCTGCTGTGCAAAAGAAATCAGTAAAAATACTGAGACTTAAAACTAGATAATCAAACTTACCCGTATGTATCCCGGGGACGAAACGGTTCGGATGCGAAACGGTTCGGGGGCGAAACAGCTGGGGACGAAACGGCGGGGGCAAAACGTCCGTAAATCATGTTTAACGGCCTAAGCACAAACACAAAAATTTTCGCGATATTGTCACTCCTTTACGTGGCAATAGAAAAAGCACGAGTACAAATTTGTATCGGTTTAAATACCTTAAAAGAATTGAAGAAATTAATTTGACGATAGTAGGGTCGCTTGTAGAAATATATAGTACGAGAGGCAAATACCAAGCGGACCTTGGTGTAGAGTTCAATCTACTGATTTAAACGTTACACACCCCCCAAGGTACCGGAAAATTGTTTCACAGGGACTTAAGAAAAAAGAATTTCTTAAAAAAGAAGAAGAATTGTTGTAAAAAAAATGAGAATAAGAAGAAGGATGACAAGTAAGAATGGCAGAAAAAAAATGTTAATAAAAACTCGAGACATGAAAACAAGAAGAAGAGGAATGAATAATTAGGGTAATTATATTTAAGATAATATAAACAAGAAGAAGAAATAGTTGATTTGAAAGAGAGATAGAGAAAGAGAGAGACAATATTTAGCACAAATCAAGTTATTAAAGTTAAATATAAATATTTGGGCCAGCAATAAAAAATTGTAACTAAGAGCTGCACTATAAAATTCAACTGTTTAATAAGAAATGATACTAACCAGCTAGTTAAGCCCTGCTCTCTAAATTTTTGGTGCAGATACCTTCATTCGAGAAAAAAAATAAAGCATTGCATGTATAATTAAAAAAAACTGAATTAATAATTAACTAATTCTGTAGGTATACCTAATTAATACTAAAAGCTAAAATTTAAATTTACAATTATAAATAAAACAAATAATAAGGGATGGGCTTTTGGAGTAAAGTAAAGTACCCCTAGGTCAAAACAAAAGTTAGGCAGGAAACACAACAGATTATTTAGCCTATCAATAAAAATTGAGGTAACATTCCACTAGATTTTCTTATTTTGTTAATGCCATACTCTGCATAGAGTACAAAGACTCGTTTCATATGGGCTCTCTGAACCGCAAAGTGGAATGTTTTCCTGGCGGAGCTTTTTGGTATGTTATACCTGGGTTAAGCAGAAAGCTTGAATTGACTCGAAATTCATTTCGCTTATTCCCCGTTAGAGGGCGTTCTATCCATACTGCGATATAAATTATTTTAATTTATATCGACAATCTACGGTCGGAAAGGTAAAAATCTGTCTTCCTTAGAGCCTCCTTGACAACAGGTAGACCTAGAAATAGTGCTATCTGGGGATGGAGGAAGACAGATTTTAATCAAAACGAAACCGTAGATTTTCTTATTTTGTTAATGCCGTACTCTGCATAGAGTACAAAGACTCGTTTCATATGGGCTCTCTGAACCGCAAAGTGGAATGTTTTCCTGGCGGTGCCTTTTGGTATGTTATACCTGGGTTAAGCAGAAAGCTTGAATTGAGTCGAAATTCATTTCGCTTATTCCCCGTTAGAGGGCGTTCTATCCATACTGCGATATAAATTATTTTAATTTATATCGACAATCTACGGTCGGAAAGGTAAAAATCTGTCTTCCTTAGAGCCTCCTTGACAACAGGTAGACCTAGAAATAGTGCTATCGGGGGATGGAGGAAGACAGATTTTAATCAAAACGAAACCGTAGATTTTCTTATTTTGTTAATGCCGTACTCTGCATAGAGTACAAAGACTCGTTTCATATGGGCTCTCTGAACCGCAAAGTGGAATGTTTTCCTGGCGGTGCCTTTTGGTATGTTATACCTGGGTTAAGCAGAAAGCTTGAATTGAGTCGAAATTCATTTCGCTTATTCCCCGTTAGAGAGCGTTCTATCCATACTGCGATATAAATTATTTTAATTTATATCGACAATCTACGGTCGGAATGGTAAAAATCTGTCTTCCTTAGAGCCTCCTTGACAACAGGTAGACCTAGAAATAGTGCTATCGGGGGATGGAGGAAGACAGATTTTAATCAAAACGAAACCGTAGATTTTCTTATTTAGATTTTTTTGCTTACATGGCGTCCTGGCACTCTTGAAATATCTCCTTACAATTTGAGCTTTAACTACTTTCATCTCAACACCCATAATATAATAATAATAATAATAATAATAAACCGACTTTTATTTCCAAAAAATAATAAGTATAACAAAAATGTACATTCTCTAAAGTAGAGGGCGAAGTTTATTTTTGCTGTGTTCTAAGACACAACAAAAATATTCTTCCACTTAACCCCAGTGTAATAGTAGTCTTATGGTTCTAACAAAACAGTAGTAAAGAATATAATATTGAACAGTAAGATAGTAAAAAATGCACCTCACAAGGAAGACGGACCCACTTACTTTTTTATTACCATGAGAAAGAGAAAAAAATCACGGCACCTTAATTTTGAATGTTTAGGAGACGGCGTTTAAGCAAGAATTTAAATTTTGGTATGTTACATGTTTTTTTTTTTTTTTTTTTTTTTATTTACAATTTGCTTTAACCACAAGGGTTATTAGCAATGAACTGTATTTATATCAAATTACAAAATTTAGGTATATTAAATTTGGTTAATGAGTCCTATAGTACGTAAAAAATTAAGAGTCTTACATGAATTACTTTCACTTAAACAATCTTTAATTGTAGTTGGTAACTGTTGATGTTGCCGTTCTATAACGTAGAGGGGACAGTCTATTATTATATGTTGCACTGTTAGTTCACTATCACACACATAACACATCGGAGGGGCTTCCTTCTTTAATAAAAAGTCGTGGGTGATCTTCGTATGACCAAGTCGCAATCTGGACATGAGCACTTGGTCTCTTCTCTTTGTAGGATGTTTCGACGGTGATATACTTTGTTTGATTGTTCTTAATGTAGAGTTTGATTCGTTCCAATTTGTTTGCCATTTTGTCATGATCTTGTTTTTAAAATATTGCTTTAGATCAGTATGAACGCAAGTAGTTATGATGTCTGTTAAGGGATTCTCACTCGCATTTTTTGCTAATGTGTCAGCTTTATCATTTCCACTTATCTCGCAATGTGATGGTACCCAGAGGAACTGAACTAATCTTTGATTTTGTTGGCATATCAAGAGTTCCGCCTTAATTAAGAGGAGGATAGGATGTTTGGGGTATACCCGCCTCAAGGCCGTTAATGCACTTAGGGAATCGCTAATGATTATTGAGAATTTGATGTCATGTGTGTTAACAAACTTTAATGACTGGAGGATAGCAAAGAGTTCAGCTGAGAATATGGAGGTTTGGGGAGGGAGCTGGTAGGAACTGTTATAGTTATCTGTTGTGAAAGCCGCTCCTACTCCATTTGCAGATCTGGATGCATCGGTATAAATATGGATGTGATCATTAAAACCATTTAATATCTCTAATAATCTCTGATTGAAGATTTTTGCTGGTGTGTCACCTTTCTTGAATGCAGATAGGTTTGTATTACAAGCAGGAAGAGCAATTGTCCATGGTAATATGTGTTGGCTGACTTTAAAAGTATTGTAAGTGTGTGGAATTATTGTGTCTAAGCTCTGTAACGTTGCTCTCACTCGATGATAAAACGGAGGATCCAATCTTTTCCCACAATTAAATGTCGATGGAAATCTATCTGTAAATGTGTTTTTATAAACAGGTACATGTGGGTTAGTTGATACTCTTAAGGCATACATGAGGCTAAGGTATTCTCTCCTGAGTTGAAGGGATGGTTCGCCTGATTCAACATACATACACTCAACTGAGCTTGTGTAGTGTGCTCCCAGTGCAATTCTAATTGCTGAATTATGAACTGTGTCTAGCACTTTCAATAGTGAACCTTTGGCTGAGTTGTAGGCAACAGCAGCATAATCTAGTTTTGAACGAATTAGGGTTTTGTATACAGTCATAAGAGTTTGGAAATCGGCACCCCATTGTTTATGAGAGATACTTTTCATTAAGTTAAGGCCGTTTTGAACTGACAGACGGAGAGAGTGGATGTGGTCTTGCCAAGATAGTCGGCTATCCAGTTTTACTCCCAAGAAGTTGATCGATTCTGAATACTTTATTGGTAAATTTTTTAGGAAGAGTTTCGGTGGATTTACTTGTTTCTTTGGAGTTTTACTGAAGATCATTGCTTTCGTTTTAGTGGGTGAAAATTCTAGGCCAGTAGTATTCGACCAATTCTCTAGTTTGTAAATGGCTTGCTGTATATGGGTCGTCATTGTTGATATATTTTTACCACGACAGAATATAACAAGATCATCAGCAAATAGACGGGCTTTGACTAATGGGCTAAGTGACTTAGCGATGTCATTGATGGCAATAAGGAAAAGTGCAACACTAAGAGTAGACCCTTGAGGAATACCGTTTAATTGGATTTTAGAGTCTGAAAGAAAGTTGTCTATTCGAACTTTGAAGTTTCGCCTATATAAAAAATTATTAATAAACTTGATAATATTTCCTTTAATCGACCAACTTGACAGGATTTTTATGATATCTGATCTCCAGATTGTATCATATGCACGCGTTATATCAAAAAATACAGCCAGACATTCTTGACCACATCCAAATGACTCATGAATTACAGATTCAATATCCACTATGTTGTCTAATGTAGATCTGGACTTTCTAAATCCACTTTGTATAGGGCTAAGTAGCTGTCGATCTTCTAGGTACCACATTAGTCGGTTGCTTGCCATTTTTTCAAGTACTTTGCACATATTAGATGTTAGGGAGGTTGGTCGGTAAGACTCTGGGTCCGATTTATTCTTGCCCTGTTTAAGAACTGGTACAATAATGGAATCGTACCAATCAATGGGGAAAACATTATTTGTCCAAATGAAATTATAAAGATCCAAAAGATATTGTTTTCCTTCCGTTGGCATAGCTTTTAAAAATGTCGTAGGGATGTTGTCAGGCCCTGGGCTAGTGTCTTTAACTTTGTTTAAAGTTTCTAACAGTTCATCCATCGTAAATATGGCATTTAGAGGTAAATTATTGTGGTCATCAAGATTTATACATGCATTATTAAATTTATTTTTATGGGCTAGGAAACTTGTAGATAGATTTTCGTCACTGCTATGTTGTTGGTATACGTTTGCTAGTACGGAGGCTATTTCTTGCTTAGTTGAATAAATATGGTTATGATGTTCTAGGTAATGAATGGTGTTAAATGATTTTTTCCCGTACATTCTGCTTATCATTTGCCAAACCTCAGAAGTCGGGGTAGATGAATTTAAAGATGATACATAATTTTTCCAGGCTTCTCTCTTACTCTTCTTTAAGGTGTATCTACAATACGCCCTTAATCTTTTGAATTCTAGCTGGTTATTTAAAGTTGGGTGCCTTCTTAATTTATAAAACGCCTTTTTTGACTCTTTAATTGCTGCTTCGCAGTGGGAATTCCACCACGGGACTGGAGCACGTTTTTTTGGAAATTTTGAATAACCTATGGACTCGTGAGCTATTGACGTTAAAAACTGTACGAGATGGAGTACTTTGGAGTTAATATCAATGTCTGTATCAAAGGGCTGAACCAACTGAGAAAGTTTTTGTGAAATTAAAGAGGAATATAGAGACCAATCTGCATTTTTCAGACACCATTTATTGGATGGAATTGATGAGGAGATATGGTTATTGTTCGTAATTAGGATAGGAAAATGATCGCTTCCATGCAAATGGGATGTCGCATCCCACGACAGAGTTGGTTGTAAGACAGGGTCACAGAGGGATAAATCTATTGGGGATCCATTGCCGGTGGAAATATTGAACCTTGTGATTCTTCCATCGTTAAGGATATTCATATTAGAATCTGTAACAATTTGTTCGATTTTACGTCCCAAGGAATCTGTTTTTTTACCTCCCCAAAGTATATTGTGGGCATTAAAATCGCCTAATATAATACGCGGTTCTGGAATTTGATTGAAGAGTTCAGTTATTTCTTTTATGGACGGGTCTAAGTTCGGAGGAAAATAAATATTACATATATTGACTTTGTGGGGGCCTTTTATAGATACTGCTGTTGCCTCCAACTCAGTTCTTAAACGTATTACTTCGGTATTAAATGAGTTATGGACATATATTACTACTCCCCCACTAGCATGGCTAGCAGTTATTCTGTTCTTATAATACGGAGTATAGTTTCTTAAATTATGACAGTTATCTTCTTTGAAGTGGGTTTCTTGTAGGCATATTACAGATGGTTTAAACTTAGCTATAATTAATTTAAGTTCTTCTAAATGGGTGTAATACCCATTTAGGTTCCATTGCAGTATACAGTTGAATGTTGTATTAAATTTCAGCAGAGGCGTCGCTGCTGTATTCACTGTGATCAGTAGAGAAAGCGGATAATAATAGCTGTTTATTAATCTTAGTTTTTAATCTTGTACAGCGACTTTTCAGATACTTGGGAGTTAATGCTGGATGGATTTTAGTTAAAAAATTGAGTAGTCCTTCGATATCTTCTGTATACGTTTTTGCAATGCTGAGAGGATCTGCAGAGCCGTATGCATTTTCAAAGAAATCAATTAGTTCTTCCTGGGTTAAATATCCGTTGTCAGAATTATCTTGGAAAAAAGAACTAGTGCATTTAATAAGATCTTCTGCTAAAGTCTTATTATCTTCAGGAATAGTTTTTGCTTTCTTAGATTTACGCAGAGGTTCTTTAAATGGGTTCTGGTCTACTGATGTTGAAGGAGACGTTATTTCTGACACCGCTCGTTTAGACGATTGAGTGTCAGAGGGTGTAGGAGGTTGATTTTGGCTGTGATTATTCATTTCAACATTATCTGGCTGGATAGGTGTTTGAATGGGATTTGAATCAAGTAGAGAAGTATTGGTTGTTTCTTTTGATTGTGGACTGGTGGATTGTTGCGAAGATTGTGAAGGATGGATAGTTGGCTGAGCATCTGTTATGATAGGGTGGCAATTTTGGATATAATTTGGTTGAGCAGTAGGTGATGAATTTTCGATAGATGTTTGAGTGTTTGTATTTTTTTTGCACTGAGAGGCTAGATGACCTTGTTCTTTACAAATGTAACAAGACTGTTTTTCAAGTGAAAAATAAATTCGATAATTGATTTGTTCATAGTTAATTAATATAGACTCAGGAATATTTTCCAGATTTTTAGGAGAAATGTAAGTATAGCGTCGGAAACTCAAGATATGCTTAAATAAAGAGTTAGTTGTACCTATTCTTAGAAAATCCAATGGAGTTATTTGATGAATTGCAAAATTTTGTAGTTGAGTCTCTATAATACTGTGAGGTATTGATGGGGGGACATTAAAAATTATCAGTTTTTCGCTTGGTGTGACTAACTTCCTGGCTTGGATACGTTCCTGATTGATTACTATTGTTCCATTATCTGTTCTTAAAAATTCGGTTTCTTCAGTAGTAAAATATACGCAAATACGATCATTTACAATCCTGGAAATGGCGAGAATTTTATTGGGATCGACTTTAGTTGCTATGGCATTTAAATAATCTTCAATTTTTGTATTTGGAAGTGAATTGAATAAAATGGCTTGGTTTTTGCTTGCGAATTTTTTGTTAGGTTGAGTCAGAGCGGTTGAATATAATTTTGATTGATTGGATGGATTAATGACATCTTGAGAATTTTGAAGTTCAGAAGATCTCTCCTCTGAAATTTCCTGCATATTGGGCCTATGTTGCCTGATTACGGCCCTTGTGCTTGGACAGGTTCATTAGTAATTAAGCTACTTAATTACCTCGTTACTGGTATTTATAACCGTTGTTTACTGTTTGTTGATTAAAAAATAGTAATAAAGATGATCTAACTTACAGTTTGATCCCAAAATCGGATTAAGCACTATATAATACACTATTATACCAACTTTGATAATTTTCTAACAAGTAAAACCACCTTAATTTTGATAAAAACTAAGAGCTAATCGGAAACACTGTTTACTAGTTAAGAAACCAGTTTCGAATCCTTACATGTTTTTAATGTAGATGGAATCTTATTATATAAACTGCTGATTTGATAACTATAAGAGCGTCGATAAAGCTCACTTTAAAAAGGAGGAATAGTCAACAATCTCCTATTTCTTATATTTATATTGTGAACATCAGAGCGATATTTTATTTTTCGATATAGGTAAGATGGTTTTTTATTTACAATTACTTTATGACAAAGAGTGAGAAAATTATGTTTTCTTCTATTCTCCATATTTAACCATTTAGTTTCTTTTAATTTATGCGATACTCTTTGTCGCCTTCTTATACCAAAAATTAAACGAAGACACGAATTTTGAACTTTTTGGATCTTATTTTTATATACTAGAGTTAAATTTGGTCCATACAATACATCCGCGTAATTAAATAATGATAATACAAGTGTTTCTCAAAGCTGTTTTTTCATATGAATTGAAAATAAATGGCGATTTCCATAAATCATTTTAATATTACAGTAAGCGCGTTGTATCAGTATATTTACATGTTTCTGAAACCTTAGTTCGGAGTCAAGAGTAACACCTAAGTTTTTTGCAGCATTTACAACTTCAAGTTTTTCATTGTTTATATAAATGTTAATTGAATTTATCAAATATTGCTGATGATGCTTATTACCAAATAACATTACTTTTGATTTCGTTGGATTAATAATCAGGCAGTGCTCAGTTGCATAATCAATAAATGCTTTTAGATTGCTTTAATAATTTTGCAGGCATTTTCCACATCATCTGGCTTAAAATTTAAATACAATTGGGTATCATCATCATATAAGTGCACGTTGCAATTCCGAATTTTGGTTAAAAGTTGCGAAGTATATATAGAGAACAATAAAGGTCCAAGGATGGAACCTTGTGGAACACCTGATTTAAGTAATAGAAAGTTTGAATTTACACCATTGATATAAACTTGCTGCTCTCTAAATTTGAGATACTGTTCAAGTAAACTACTGGCATTATTAGAAAATCCTATATATTTTAACATGCTAATCATAAGATCGTAATGTATGGTATCGAATGCACGACTGAAATCTAATAACACTAACACTGTGCACTCACCTTGATCTACTCCTTTTAAAATATCATCAGTAATATGAAGTAAAGCAGTAGTACAACTATATCCTTTACGGAAACCTGACTGAATAGAAGGAAGTAATGAATTAACATGTAAATAATCTTTAATTTGTGTTTCCAAAGCTCTTTCTAAAACTTTCGACAGGGTAGGCAAAATACTTATTGGTCGCAAATCTTTAAATTCAACAGGATTTTGCTTTTTAGGCAAAACCTTAATAATTGCTTTTTTCCAGGAAGTTGGAACGACACAGTTAGTTATGCAAAAATTAACAATATGAGTAATATATGAAATTATTTGTGGACAACACAGTTTAATCAAATTAACATTTAAACCATCACATCCCACAGAATTAGTTTTTATGTCACAAATTGCTTTGTAAACAAACAAGTCATTAATTTCATGAAAGTTAAAAGTAGAATCTATAATTTTATTAGTTTTATAAAAAAATTTAACATCTTTTGATGGTTCAGATTGTGGAATTGATTCAATAAAAAATTTGTTTATCTCATCTGGATTATTTAAATTATTTGGTATCTCAATTCTTTTGTCAGGTATAAATTTATTATATTTTAGAGTACGCCACATTTCTCTAGGAGTGTTATTATTAAATTGTTGCACGAAATATGCTTTCTTTTCCCTCTTAATAGACTGAAACGTAAAGTTACGTAAATTTTTAGGTGTCGCGAAAAAAGGTCGCCAACAATTGGTCGAGCGAAAAAATGTCGCGCACATTTGAGCGCGTATCAAAAGGTCGCCGGCGAAAAAACAGCGCCGACGAAATAAGGTCGCGTGCAATTGATCGCGCGAAAAAAGATCGCGTCATGTTTTACATTATTAAAACCATTCAATTGGTTTTCAAAAAGGTTCTAAAGAAATTCTATTTGCATACTTTAACTTTATGCATTATGAGCCGATTAGTCTTGGAATTCCATCTAATTACTTTTTAATGTATTTTGGATGTATAAGAAGATGGGAAAAATAACGTATATCTAAATACTTTTTAATGTATTTTGGATGTGTAGGAAGATGGGAAATATAGGAGAATGGGAAATTATTTCATATGGTATTTTCAGGTTATTCAAGTGAATATACTTGAAAATTGAACAATTTTTAACATGAAGAAAGTATTTTTTTTGTTCTACGTGAATAATTTTAATATATGGATCTAAATTCAGAAAGGTACTTTCCTTCACACTTTTTACAGGCTTAGGACTGTCAGCAAAAAACTGGCGTGTTTAAAAGTGTTTGCTCTTCCTAATCGGATATCGTTAAAAATGTACAGTAATAATAGTTCTATTTACAGTATATATTACATACAAACGAATACCAGGTACCAGTTTACCTATTTTTGGTATTTTCAGAGACCGGTAATTAGCATAATTGGTTCTTAGTAGAAAGTCGTTATGCAGATTAGTGAAGAATAAGTAGTTTAGATAAGGGCACCTTATTGTGTAGGTATTTATTAGGAATTCCATGAAGTCATTACGATAAGACATTATTGGAAATGCTAAAATAAATATTGTACAAAAGTTCTTTGTCTAATTGTGCGTTATTCACTAATGTGGTAATTATTATTCCATATTCGTGAAACGTACTTTTATTACTTTTTAATGTATTTTGGATGTATAAGAAGATGGGAAAAATATCGTATATCTCATTATTCATTAGCTTGTCGATTTGTCAAGATGGTCTTAACTTACGTAAAGAGTCAAAAAGGTGCCAATATGTTGGTGTATAATGGATATATCCATAGAAAGGAAAAAACGATTGATCAAAAGACAATTTGGAAGTGCGCTCAGTACAATAAGCATAAATGTACCGGGAGAGTTCACACAGTGGGAGATGAAGTAGTGAAAAGTA